>NC_091459.1:68997871-69297871 GCF_027789765.1 Dendropsophus ebraccatus
CAAATGTCCAGGAGACACACTCTCACAGTGCCAGGAAAGGCGCACGCTTCAATAAATATCAAGGTTGGCCTGAGACTTAGTCCATTTTTTATTTTATTTTGGCCCATGTGTATTTGAGGTTAATACCCCTGGTCTAAAGGCTAGTGGGCACAGCTAAAAGTCCATTATGTAGACCAACGGGCCATCTGTGAGGCAACATATTCTCACATACAAAGATAAAGTGCATGCAATGAAGAATGACTGGAGCTGTCATTTGCTATGGGCGTCAGACTCATCTCTGGTGAGTGCGTACACGGCTTCCGACGGGGATCTTACAGCGGCAGGACTGGGTCCGGGACCGGGACTTCGAGGAAGGGGTAATTAACCCATAAGTGCCTGGACTGCTGTGTGCACAGGTGGAGGGAGACTACTTGTATTGTCTGTTCCTACATTCACTATTCACTGCACTATACAGTATGCAGTTTAAGTCCCATTATAATAGACTTCTGTACATTTCCTATTTCTAAACATTTCTGTACATGTCCTATAAGTCACAGGATTGTGATCACCATTTGTTCTGTTTTGTTGCTGATGTCATGTAAACTATGTGCAGCCTGTGTAATGTACCAGCATGCCACCTCTGATGGATGGATGGATGGATGGATGGATCGATGGATGGATGGATCAAGGCTGGAGTGTAGTGCACATCAGAGGCGACATACTGGTACATTGCACAGCACTGCAGGGTGGACATAGTTTACATGATAAAAAAGACAAAAAAAAATCCAGAACAAATGGAGATCACAATCATGTGACCAATAAGACATTTACAGTAATATAAGTAAATTATAATGCAGGAAATGGACATGCCTAGAAAAAAACTAGTCTCCTTCCTCCTGTGTACTGCATCATATTATATTATATGAGAACAATGTCCAGATCTTGTCCAGTCTACTACCCACAATGCCATCATCCTGTCCAGTCCAATACCCACAATGCCATCATCCTGTCCAGTCCACTACCCACGATGCCATCAACCAATTCACTACCCGCTCCAGAAGTTCGACACCTCCATAATGACAAGCAGCGGTCTCCGTCTCTGCACTCTTTCTACTTCACCCCAGGCTGCTGCTATCTTCTGGCCTCACCAGATGCTATGGGGGGAGATTTATCAAACTTTGTGCAAAAAGTTTAGTTGCCCATAGCAACCAGTCAGGATCCAACTGGAATCTGGTTGCATTGGGCACTCCACCATTGTTTCTTTGCACAAAGTTTGATAAATCTCTCTATGGGTAGCTTCACACATACCTGATTCGCAGCGGATTTCGCTGCAAACTCACTGTGTGAAATCCGCTGCGAATCCGGTGTGTGTGAAGGCACCCTATATGTGTTTATGCTAAATCTAGTCTATGATGAACGTGTGTAATAAAGGGGTATTTCCGTTTCAACTTGTTATCTATAGGATAGGAGATACAAAGATGACCGGGTGCAGTGTGTGGCAGAATGTGTAGCAGTATTATATTCAGCTGTTGCAGTATTGGACACTCTAGTGGTGTATTTACACTGCCAGATTTATCTGACAGATTTGTTTAAGCCAAAACCAGGAACAGATTATAAACAGGGATCAGGTCATAAAGCAAAGACTGAAATCTATTCCCGGCTTTGGCTTCCAAAATGTCAGATAAATCTTTCTGTGTTAACGCACCCTAAGCATCTTATCTGAGGGGGGAATGCTAGCTACATCTCTGTCTTCTATCCTCACTTCCCACTCTGTAAACTCACATGATAGCTAGCTAGCTAGCTAGCTAGCTAGATAGATAGATAGATAGATAGATAGATAGATAGATAGATAGATCGATCGATAGATAGATAGATAGAAGATAGATAGATAGATCGATAGATAGATAGATCGATTGATAGAAGATAGATAGATAGATAGATAGATAGATAGATAGATAGATAGATAGATAGGAGATAGGGTCCTTTTACACAGAACGATTATCTGACAGATTATCTGCCAAAGATTTGAAGCCAAAGCCAGAAACAGACCATAAACACAGAAAAGGTCATAAAGGAAAGCCTGAGATTTTTCCTCTTTTCAAATCCATTCCTGGCTTTGGCTTCAAATCTTTGGCAGATAATCTGTTAGATAATCTTTCTGCGTAAATGGACTAATAGATAGATGACTAAAAGCTTATTCCCTATACCGCTATTATATGTAAGCAGGGGGTTCGCCAAGGGGTTAAAGGGGTTAAAGGGGTTTGCCAAGATTAAAAAATTACATAGTTGCTTTCTTCCACAAACAGAGAACTATCAGAACTTCTCCCAGCCACGAATCCACAAAATCTGCCAGACAAACACTCACTCTGTCACCATCCTCATCTCTCTACAAACTGCACATCTGTATTGGCCCCTTTGTTCCCTCATTTGGTTGGTAGACTGACTCTATGTGACCCCCCCCAATAGTATATGCCCCCTCTGTGTAGACCACTATAGTACATACATCCCTGTGTGCATACCCTATTGTATATGCCCCCCATGTAGTCCCCCTTATAGATGCCCCCCTTGTGTTGTTCCCCTATAGATGCCCCCCTTGTTCTGCCTCCCTTATGGATGGCCCCCCTGTGTTGCCCCCCTTATAGATGGCCCCAAATGTTCCCCCCTTATAGATGGCCCCCTGTGTTGTACCCCTTATATCCCCCCTGTTGTCCCCCTTGTGTTGCCTCCCTTAAAGATGGTCCCTATGTTATCCCCCTTATAGATGCCCCCCATGTTATCCCCCTTATAGATGGACCCCCATATATCCCCCTTATAGATGCCCCCACTGTTATCCCCATTATAGATGCCCCCATGTTATCCCCCTTATGTTGCCCCCCATGTTATCCCCCTTATGTTTCCCCCCATGTTAGCCCCCCAGTCTGTGCAAAAACAGATAAGAAAAAAAAAACACAAATCACCTGATAACTCGCTCCCCCATTGTGGCTCTTCTCTTCTGCAGGCTCGGTCTGGCCCCCGGCTGATGCACGGCTCCCCGGCTCTGTCCCGTCCCCGGCAGCACACACACCAGTGAGCTCAGTGTGCACCAGGGATGTTACTTTGGCACAGGGGGCACTTGTTATAGATGCTCCCTGTGCTGGAGGTACTTTCCCGGCGCACACTGAGCTTGTGTGTGTGTGTGCTGCCTGGGATGGGACAGAGACGGGAGCATCAGCCTGGGGGGCCAACCTGTTGTGATCGCAAGCAAACCACTGCTTGCAGTTACAAACTGGAGGGGGGGACAGTGCGTTGGCAAGGGGGGACCTCGCGGGCCCCTCTTGGTAGTGGCCCGGTCGCTACACCACTGTGCCCACTACTCAAGAGCAGAAAGTGGCAAATAACAGGACAAAAGAACGTTCTTAGTTAAATGTATTTATTTATTTTTTGTTCTCATTTTTGTATATTCCGTTGCCTCAGGGAATATTTAAACGAAAAATACAAAAATTAGAATGAAAAAATCATAAGCATAAATCAATTACATTTTCTTGTCAAATTTTTGTATATATTTTTTTTTTTGTCGTCAGCTTTACCTGACAGTTATTCGAACAGTATGCTCATTTAACACTGTCATCATTCACATCAGTTTCTGACACCCAGTGGGGCCCACAACTATGTTCCAGACACATACAGCCGATTTTATATGAAGCCAGTAAATATAGCAGTTGCTAAAGTATGGAAGGAAAATGCAGAACCTGGAGGAAATTCATACAAATGTGGGCGAAACATACAAACACTTTGGTGGAGATTTATCAGACATGGTGTAAAGTGAAACTGCCTCAGTTGCCTCTGGCAACCAATCAGATTTCACTTTTCATTCCTCACAGACTCTTTGGAAAATGAAAGGTGGAAAAATTAAAGAGGTTGTCCTATCAACATGGCTAACATCTGTGCCACCTACAACATACATTTTTCTATATAATGAGCCATATGAGGGCTTATTTTTTGCAAGACAAATAGACCTTTTTTAATTACATTCTTCATTTTATCATCAAATGTACTGCAAAATTATATATATATATATATATATATATATATATGGGCCTAAAGTGTAAAAAATAACCTGCAGTTCTGCACCTATTAAGGCATTTTGCTCTTACATTGCAATGAAACGGATATGTAATCTTTATTCTTTAGGTCAGTACTAGTTATGAGCGAGTACTAAAATGCTCGGGTGCTCGTTACTCGAGATGAGTATTTCCCGATACTAGAGTGCTCGTTTCGAGTAACGAACCCCATTGAAGTCAATGGGAGACTAGAGTATTTTTGCAGGAGACTCAAGTTCGGTAGAGGGAAGGTCGTGTGAAAACCTGTCAACCTCAGAAATTGATGGAAACACAACGGAAATGGACAGGAAACAGCAGGGGCAGCATGTATGCATGCCTCTGAGGCGGCCTAATGGCACCATTATGCCTAATTCTGTGCAACAGCCTGGTTAAAACAGAGGGACAGCAATGCATTCTGAAACCTGTATTACTGAGTACATCTGCTGAACCAGGAAATACAGAAAACCACAAAACAAATAGATTTTTGGTAGTTTCAAAACTGGGATAGATAGGTAATAAATAATGCTATATGCTTCTGCAGAAGTTTCATTTTTTCTTGCCTCGATTCGGAGTTCCCCTTTAAGAAAAAAAAAGAAATATTAAATTAAGAAAAAAGTACAATATATCTATACATCTATATCTATACAACCAATGAAAAGTGAGATAAGTGCAGAACTTTAAACTTTGAGGCTATGTTCCCACTGCGTATGAGTCCGGCCCTAGTGAATATACGCACTAAGTTTTGAGGTTGATGCGTTCGCTTGAAAGTATACGATATACGCCCGCACAGTGCACACTACGTATGAGCTTACGGCCGGATCGTATACAGCGCCGTGAAAAATGAACAAGACCATTGTTTGAGGACGGAAATGTTCCAACTCACGGCCGTGGATTTCCATGCGGTCCCGTACGGAGTACTTATTTCAGCCAAATTGAACTTGATTTTTTGATCCAAAAGGTTCTGTGAGTTTTATTGGGCTGGGCGAAGATTTCCAAGTAAATGACCTGTTTCAGATTGCTTCGAAACAAGCTAGGGAAGCATAACTCTACTACGGGCGTATGTTCGCGGTTCGTACGCATCCGGACGCATGTCGGTTTTTTCCACGCCCGTAGTTTCAGCTGCACATGTACGGCGTCATACGAAATGCGGCCGGACTCATACGCAGTGTGAACATAGCCTAACAATGTGAACTATGAACTGAAAACAGTCACCCAACAATAGTGACATCCCATTCCCTAGTTGACTAATGTTACAATTCTAAGTGCTAACTGGTTTAAGTGCTAACAAACAAGCATGAGCACAGCTAGATAGATTTCTCTCTCATACTGTGCAAACTTACAATATGTATATATCCCAACAAATTAAACTGAAGGGTAACCATAATTTCCAAATTTCTGACATGTCACCAAACTTGTTAGGGTCCAAGTGCTGACCTTAACCCTACTTGCTTAAAGGAAGAGGCAGAGGGCCCTCAGCAGAGTGCGGCATCTGTTCCTTCCTGATCATGACTTCCCGGATAGACAAACAGAAACAAAAAGGTGACGACCTGACCACCTCTGCCCTATTTTGGCAACTGTTGGGGGTAAGGAGGCTGACATGTCAATATGAAAGTTATAGTCACGTCAATCGTTCTATGAAGTGATATTTACCCTACCCTTTAAGGCACAAACAGCTTTAACAAACTATTAACTGTGGCGGTGTGTCCTAAACATCATTTTTGTCAACTCCATTTACTCACTCTCCTCCTCACTTTGAGTTACATCAATGACAACAACCTCACTGTCTAAAAACCAGGTCTCATCTTCATCATCAGACACCTCTTCCAACACCGATAACAAGTCCCCACTCTCATCACCCACTGACTACGTGAGCCCATAGTTTGGGCATCAGGACAGATCGACTGCTCCGGTTGCTCTGACTCAGGGAAGGGTCCAGAAAAGAGTTCCTGGGAGCATGGTGGTGGATCTGAATCCCTTCTTTCCCTGGAGGGGCCAGGCTGTGGGGAAGGAGGCTGAGCTAATGGAGCAAGGGTTCCACTCCCTTGGGTAGCGTGGGTGGACTGCGTGGAAGACTGGGTGGTGGATAAGTTACTGGACACATTATCCGCTATCCACATGATCACCTGTTCACACTGCTGCGGTTTCAATATCGGTCTACCTTGAGACCCCGTAAGTTGGGCAAAGATGCTAGGGAGTGGACGTCTGCGGTGTGTGACACTGCTACCTCCTAGGCCTTGCGTATGAAATACAGATATCAGGAAAAATACTTGTAGTACCCACTGGTTTTGTGGGGCTGTACGGTACCATCTGGTAGTGGCTGGACCTAGACACACTCTCTGACACACCCTTTACTCTGTGAAAGCAGTTGTGATGTGATTGAAATTAGATAGGCCTTGCGTATGAAATACTGAAATCAGGAAAAATACTTGTGCTCCCACAAGTTTTGGGGGGCTGTACTGTACAATCTGGTAGTGGCTGGATCTAGATACACGCTGTGATACCCCCTTACAATGAGCAGTAAAGTTTTATAAAGGTGTACTACAAATCCCAGCAATAGAGTGTAGTACCCACTAGTTTGGGGGGTGGCTGTACGGTACAATCTAGTACTAGCTGGACCTAGATACATGCTGTAATACCCCCGTCCAATGAGCAGTGAAGTTTTATGCAGGTGTACTACAAATCCCAGCAATAGAGTGTAGTACCCACTAGTTTAGAGGGGGGGAGGGGCTGTACGGTACAATCTGGTACTGGCTGGACCTAGATACACGCTGTGATACCCCCGTCCGATGAGCAGTGAAGTTTTATAAAGGTGTACTACAATCCCAGCAATACAGTGTAGTACCCACTAGTTTTTGGGGGGCTGTACTGTACTATCTGGTAGTGGCTGGACCTAGATACATGCTGTGATACCCTCTTACAATGAGCAGTGAAGTTTTATAAAGGTGTACTACAATCCCAGCAATACAGTGTAGTACTCACTAGTTTTTGGGGGGCTGTACTGTACTATCTGGTAGTGGCTGGACCTAGATACACGCTGTGATACCCTCTTACAATGAACAGTGAAGTTTGATAAAGGTGTACTACAAATCCCAGCAATACAGTGTAGTACCCACTAGTTTAGGGAGGGCTGTATGGTACTATCTGGTACTGGCTGGACCTAGATACAAATCCCAGCAATCCAATGTAGTACAGCAGGACCACCAACCCTAAAATAAAAAAGATTCTGGGTAGAGAGAAAGCGAACCGGCACAACCAACTCTGCAAGCCTTAATGATATAACGGGCAATACGGCAAAAGACGGGGTGCTCTTCCTAAATGAGTGCAGTGCAAGCATCAATATTAATGTTCAGAAAAAGAAGGCATAAGGAGGCACTCACCGTATAAAATCTTTCTTTATTAAATCATCTTCATAAAATCTCAGGTCAGAGTGTGTAGCAGACGGCGGGGACGCCGCTCAGCAGCTGAAAGTGTGACAGCTGTTTCCCGCGCGCATGCGCGATTCTTCAGACACAATAAAATAAAACAATTAAAATAAAAAAAGAGTACACTGAGCACTTCTTAGGGGTGTGTATGCAACACCTAATGTCCCCTTTCTGCCAGCAGCTGATCACCACAGTGTACTGCTGAAATCGTGGTAGCAGCACTGCAGGTCCCAGCCAGCAGTCTGTAGTAATACTATTAAAAAAACGATTTGAAGCCCTGAAAAGGGCTGTTTGTTTGTATTGCTAGTATTTACTGCCTACTGGAACGCTAAATCCTACACTGACGCTCTCCCTGAAAAGCAGCAGCTCTGTCCCTAATCTCTCAGCATGCGTCTGAAGCGAGTACTGCCGGGTGCGCGTTTTATATGACAGGGTCATCTGATCTGGCCAACCAATCGCTGCTATCGACATGTATGGTTCCCACGTGATCACAGGATGTACCAAAGAGTCTCCTGCATGTTTATTGGCTGAGAAATAGCACCCAAACTTACAGGAAATGAATGATGAGATTTTCTCAAGTGTCGCGAAATGCTTGTCCGAGTAACGAGTACCATTGAGTACCCTAATACTCGATTGAGTACCAAGCTCGGACGAGCATGCTCGCTCATCACTAGTCAGTATGATTACGGTTATATGCAGCTCTTTTTTTACTAAGGTTCAAAAAAAATGTAAAACTTTTTAGAAAAAACACATGGTTTTGAATCGCCATATTCTGACTTCCATTACCTTGTCATTTTTTCATCTACAAAGCTATATGAGGTCTATAATCTGTACTTTTTATTGTTACATTGGTATGGCATAAATTAATGGATATTTGCATATACGGATAAGTGTAATGCTGCGTTTACACGAAATGATAATTGGCGCGATCGTATGATTAACAATGTCAGAGTACCTTTTTTTTTCATAACGATCAGCGTTTAAACGGTACGATATATCGTACGGAAAATTCGTTTTGCGATCGTTTTACGATCGCTTAAGCCTATCTCACACATTGGTTAAATCGGCAAACGACTGTTTACATGGAACTATCTGCAAATTTTTTGCGAACGACGATTTGAGAACATGTTGTAAGATCAAAATGAACGATTTCTCGTACGTTGTTGATCGTTCGCTGCGTTTACACGTACGATTATCATTCGAATTTGATTGTTATTGCGCAAATTCGCACAATAATCGTTACGTGTAAACGCAGCATTATGCTTCTGCATAGCTCTGATCAGTTATGTCGGTGCTTTGCTTATTATGTCTGCCTGAGGCAGACTCAATCAGCAGAGAGACCCGGGACTGCCAGAGAAGGTGAGTTATACCCTGTGGCAGCCCTAGCAACCAATTAGCACCCTCGTAATTTGCTGCTTGAGTGTCAATCGCAGCCTTGACAGGTCTGTTACCTTGACCTTGAAAGGTCTGTTATGCATTCTGCGATCAATATTGATTGCGGCATGCACAGGGTTAAATTACAGGGATTAGACTGAAGTCCACTCCCTGTAGTTGCAGACAGGTGTGAGCTGTAACATACAGCTGACACCCACTGAATATAGTGTTGGTTTAGCTCCTGAGCCTAAGATATATGTAACAACCGCCATGCCACCGTAAAAAGGCGCATTGATAGTCATTAAGAGGTTAAATATAGAAAAGGGGGGTGATTTAAACTTTTATTATGGGATAGATTTAGTGGACTTTTATGAGCAAGACTACGTTTGCTCATAGAGAGCAATGCAGTACCTCATATCGGGGCTTGATTGCTTCAGCCTGCTGGACACAATCTAAGGCAATTGCTGATGTAATGCAACCCAGGACTCACAGCGGAAAGCCTACACTGACTGCATGTGTAGCTGTTATATGCAGTTTCATGTGTATGAGGGAAATTCTGGTCCTTACTGTATATCATGAATTTAATTTAGCAATCGTAGGGGGTATAAGTCATCATGTATTGATGAAAAAGACTCTATTGTTAAGTTGAAACAAAGCTTCCATGTGAATAAACCGCAGATTAATTTTTTTACTACTTTATTTGGTAGGTTATTGCACTGGTCAGCTGTAGGCGCTGAGATTAAATCAAAGTGGGGCAACATCTCTATGTACTATAGAAACACAACTTCTAATAGGTGAGATAGTATGTAACCATAGAGTGTGTTTGTTTGACAGCTTCAGATACATAAAATACCTTATGAGGCCAATGTAGAGCAGTTACTAATCTGCTCTGACTGCTCCTATACCTATGATGGTAAAATAAATGAGAACTGAAGAAGGAGAAAGTCCACTATATCCTTAGGTACTGATTATGTATTGATTTCAGTCAGTGAGTAAGGGTTATGTGATACAGAGGCATTTCCAAATAAGTATTATAAAATGATGTTTTGCTGCAATAAAATTGATTTTTGCACTACAACATAAGTTTTGAGTGTCTATAAAAATGACAATTAACCTTTATTTATTTTTTTTTGGACATTCCTATATATATTATCATGAATGAAAAGGGGCCCAATGGCATATTCACATGAGACTGATAACTCCAGTTTTTTAGAACTCAAGCATGCTCAAGTCCATAGTTCGGCATTTGAATACAGGTGTTTGAAGTATGATGAAGCCCTAGGGAGTCCTGAAAAACTTGGATACAGCCTATGGCTGATCCTTGGTCTCTGTATCAAAATAGATTTGGTATAGCTGTCGTATCAACAAAAGTTGTAACTAGGGATGGTCCGAACCTGGTTTGGACGGGGTTCGTACGAACCCGAACCATGATTACCGCTGTCTGCCCATTCCATGCAGTGGGCGGATCCAGCGAGAGGAACGCCTGGAAAACTGGGATGCAGCCATAGCCATAGGCTGTATCCCAGTTTTCCAGGCAGTCCTCCCACTGTATCCGCCCGCTGCACGGAGCGGGCAGACAGCGGGAATCCGATACCGAGCGTTCGGGTTCAGCCGAACCCGAATCTCGGCGGGTTCGGACCATCCCTAGTTGCAACACTAGGGGGAACAGGGCCTTGCAAACTAGTGCAAGACTGATGCATAGCACTTTCCTTTTATTTATGACAAGGGACTAGTGAGCCTCACTGTTCATTTGATTTATGCGAATCAGAAATGATGGCCACCAAAGATATTGGAGATGTAGAGGATGTTGAGCACTATGCAACAGCCACTGTTGCCTTGGTAGTGGTGTTAGGCTGGGTTCACACTATGTATATTTGAGGCTGTATTTGGTCCTCATGTCAGGTCCTCATAGCAACCAAAACCAGGAGTGGATTGAAAACACAGAAAGGCTCTGTCCACATAATGTTGAAATTGAGTGGATGGCCGCCATATAACGGTAAATAACTTCCATTATTTCAATACAACAGCCGTTGTTTTAAAATAACAGCAAATAAACTTCTTGAGGGTGGTCAGATGGTTTTCCGTCCACCACCGAAATTCTTAGGGGGAAAGGCCAGGGGGGAACATAGGATTGCGAAGTATTTCTAGCATAGGGGAGGGGTTTAATTGCAATTTGTACTGGAAGCGGAGGGTTCTCCAGAGAATCAGTAAATGGTGCGTTAATGGGGACTTGGCTTTCAGTTCTTGTGGGAGTAGACTGGTGGACCATAGTAAGCCATTCAAGGAGTATGGTTCCAACAAGGCTGATTCCAAGTGAACCCAGCGGGGTGCATTTTGTCGGGCGGAGATCACGGAAAGTTGGGCAATACGAGCAGCCTTATAGTACCTGTCAAAATGAGGAACTGAGAGGCCTCCCAGTCTTTTGTGATAATGCATAATAGATTTAGCTATTCTGGCTTTAGCATTGTTCCAAATAAATTTGAAAACTTGTGCTTGAAATCTATGGAGGTCATGGGCAATTATGGGTATTGGGAGGGCCCTGAATAGGTATAGCAACCGGGGGAGGGTTACCATTTTAATTGCATTTATCCTGCCGACCCACGATAGGGAGGGGGAGGACCACTGAGTCAACTCTTGGGCCAAACGACTAAATAAGGGGGTATAGTTCCATTTATAGACTGAGGCCAGTGTTGCAGGGATATTTACTCCCAGGTATGTGAGGTAATGCTCTCTAAATTGGAAAGGGAATGTATCTATAAGGTGGTGTCGCTCTGGAGGGGCAGTGTTGATAAGTAAGGCCTCAGATTTATCTACATTAATTCTAAGTCCAGATAATGTTTCAAAGGTGTGAAGGAGTGAGAGGAGATTTGGAACAGAGATGAGAGGGTTGTGGAGGGTGAGGAGAAGGTCGTCCGCAAAAAGGCTGCGTTTGTTTGTTTGTTTTATGTTTCCTCTTCCCTGAACTTGTGTTTTCTTCTTCCAAACCTGGAGGAGGTATCCAATGTACTTTATCCCCCCTGCGTGGGGCGATTTTGCCTTGATCCTGTTTATTGTATGCATTAAATCTTCCTTAATAAAAACTTTGACACTAAAATAACAGCAAATATTTGCCATTAAATGACGGCCATCCACTCAATTACAACATTATGTGAACAGAGCCTTTCTGTGTTTTTAATCCACTCCTTGTTTTGGTTGCTATACAGCCTCAAACATGCAGCCTCAAATATACGTAGTGTGAACATAGCCTTACAGTGCAAATTCACAGCGGTCCATTAACCAAATTCGCTAAACATGGGGGCCGCAATGGCAGCAGCATATGTTAGTTTACGGTACTGACACTGGGCGGGAGAAAAGGATTAATCATAATCCCTTGCCCTCATCCAATTAGCTGCAAGCCCCTCTGTGATGTCAGCACCTTCCCCTTACCCTTTATATAAGGTGACTTGCTTTGTGGAAGTGAGCAGTCGGCTGTGTGAGGAGACTAGGATCACAGCAGGCAGTTAGAGCAGAGCAGGGAGAGAATAACTTAGAGATATAGGGACAGAGAAGGGAGGAGAGGTGGATGGATTGTGGGTAGATCATGGGTGATTTTCTGTGGAAGCTGTTAATCCAGTATCCAGTTTACCAAGTAACTTGGTGCCTATTTTGCTTTATACAAAGTCACTCGCAGTAAACTCAAAGGGGGAGATTTATCAAAGGGTGTAGAATTTAGACTGGTGCAAACTGGCCACAGCAACCAATCACAGCTCTTCTTTCCTTTCACCAGAGCTGAAAGCTGAGCTGTAATTGGTTGCTGTGGCCAGTTTACACCAGTCAAAATTCTACACCCTTTGATAAATCTCCCCCATAGTGTGTTACAACAATTCACTGGGAGCAGTTAAGACAGCATCCACCTTCCTAACTTCATGAGCACAGTAAACTCATAGGGGGAGGTTAATCAACAGGGATTTTTCTAGATGTGCTTTATTTCTGCTTTGGCATGAATAGACTGGTCTATTTAAAGTGCAATTTACTATCAGGGATAAGCCTGGTCTATTTTCTGTGGTGCAGATTTGTTTGGCTCAGAATTGTCTCTAAATGGTCTCAGAATTGTTTCTAAATAGTCTCATTGGCTCTGGTTTGCCTCCTAGGTAATGAGCATTTTCTTCTCCCTTTCTTTTTCAGTTACTGGTATGCAGAGGATTACATCAGATTTGTTTGGACCACATCCATGACCAGCAGACTTTAATGTTCAATAAAATGGTCAACGAGGGGTGTGTGGGGTTTTTTATTTGAATACAAAATTTTTTTTTACGTCTGTTGTGTTTTATTTCATTAATTTACAGTCTTAGAAGTGGAAGCTGTCTAATAGACAGAATCCATTACTAAGTCAGGACTTAGTGTTAGCCGGTATAAAATGGCTAACACTAACCCCTCCATTATTACCCTAGTACCTAATTCCACCAGGGGTACTGGGAAGAACTGGGTGCCAGTAGTCCTGGAGTGTAAAAATTGGCGCTCCTGGACTGGGCAGCAGCAAGCTGGTATTATTAGGCTGGGGAGGGCCAAAATAAATGGCCTTTCCCACTCTGGTATTACTAGGCTGCTGTTACTTGTTTTTTAACCTGGCTGGTTATGGAAAGAGGGAGATTTTGTTTTCTTTTAATAAATAAATAATTAAAAGAAAACCGCATAGGATCCCCCCTCTTTTCCATAACCAGCCGGGTTTAAAACCAAACAACAGCAGCCTAGTAGTACCAGGGTGCTTCCACTACTAAGCGTGTAAAGTAATGAAAGAAAACACAACACACCTAAAAAAAAATTTTATTCAAATAAAAACACTAAATAAAAACATTAAAGTTCGCTGGTCACCGATGTAGTCCAAACAAATCCGACGTAATCCTCTGCATACCGGTATCTGAAATACAAAAGGAAAAAAAAAAAAAAACAGAAACTAAGGGGTTAAGTCCCTGGGAGCCAGACTGTAACTCCCATGCCCATGCTTGAGATCACCCAGCTTTCCCAGCATCCTGTAAGGTTAACTGTTACAGGTTGCTGGGAAAGCTGGGTGACCTCCAGCATGGGCATGGAAGTTACAGTCTGGCTCCCAGGGACTTAACTTTCTGGGAGTCAGACTGTTATGACACTGCACCTGCACCAGCAAGGAAGGAGGTTAAGTGCCCTCTTCCTTGCTGGGGCAGATGCAGTGAGCTCTCCATGGAGGGGGGGGGTGATGGTAGGGGCTGAGGATTACCTGCTGCTTCATCCAGAGTTGCTTGTAATCTCGGGATGTCCCGGTAAGCCTAGCATCATGGGGGCGGGGCTTACCGGGACATCTTGGGACTACTAGCAACTCTGGATGTAGGAGCAGGTAACCCCCAGCCCCTACCATCAGCCCCCGTCCCCTCCGAGCGCACTGCATCTGCCCCAGCAAGGAAGGGAGCACTTAACCCCCTTCCTTGTTTAACCCCTTACACTCTGTGGACCGGAGCATACCGGCCCCACATTAGGTGGTGAAATACACCACCTCTAGTGTGGAGTCAGTCTGCGACCCATGTGCGTCTATTTTAGTTAGTCGCACATGATAAATCATGCCTACTTTCAGCCTAAGCTGAATTAGACATGATCAGTGTATGTTGGGGAAAAGTTGCACAATTTTGCGCAGCTATGCGGTAGTTCAAAATTTTGCCACTTTTCCACTCCAAAAAAAAACTCCTCCATAGTGTCTTATACCAATTCACTTTCATTAATGTCAGCCTTCAAAGCTTGCCTCATTTACACGTTTAGTAATTTTCCGAGTCTGCAAATCCTCCCGCTATTTTTTCATCGTGATCGGTGGAAAATCATCCTTAATTGTATCTGTTTTCTCATCCATAAAATGTTGAACTGATAAAAAAAAAATTAACTAGTTTGCTTAGATTTAATCCGTGTTTTTCACGGACATCAATGATCCATGACATCATCAAAAAACACAGATCCCAGATTCAACCCCTGAAGATGATGATGACATCTGGGGACAGAGATTTAACGTAGGGTCTGAGACAGCATCATTGTAGTCTGGAACAAAGTTGTCCTCTTCTAACCTCTCTTCTTCTAGTGGCATGCAATACTTTTTCTCTCCTACTTTGTATCATATAAACCTGTGGAGTCTCAATGCAGCCTTCCAATGACTGACTGTCCTGACATTCCTCCAAAAGATCTTCAGGGTAGAGCTGTTGCAGTGAAATGATAGAATCCGGGGATTTGATCAAATCCCTAGGGATTTGATCAAATCCTGGGAAATTATGAAATGGCCAAGCCTTTCCATCATTTCCCTGAAGAAAGACAGGGATTTGATCAAATCCCTGACCCCTTTCAGGGAAATGATGGAATGGAATTTTATCATTGTCCCCCCCCCCCTGCGACATACAAGTTCCTTACTGTCTGTCGTGAGGTCCGGTGTGTCCCTTTGCCTTCCGGGAGGTCTGTTGCTTGCCACTCTGCCTGCCAGGAGGTCCAGGGAGGTCCTTCTGCTTTCCGGGCTGTCCATCGCCGTGCCTGCAAGCCGCCGATCTGCTCCCCGACTGCCTGTCCACCTCCTCTCTGCTCCCCGTCTATATGCCCTGCCGCTATATGCCCTGCCAAGACATCCAGGGAGGACCTTCTGCCTTCTGGTGCCGCTCACCGCTGTGCGTGTGAGCCGCTGCTCTGCTCCATTTTCTCCCGTCTGCCTCCGCGCCGCCTCTTTGCTTCCCGTGCAGGACCTTATGCACCGGACCTCCCAACAGGCAGTAAGGAATTTGTATGTTTCAGGGGGGAACTGCCGCCACTCTGCTCCCTGTCTGCCCATCTGCTTCCGCCGCCGTCTCTGCTCCCCGTCCAGGACCTTCTGCCTTCTGCACCGGATCCCGACATGCAATAAGGAACTTGTCAGGGGTCAGGGATTTAATGAAATCCCTGACTTTCTTCAGGGAAACGATGGAATGGTGTGGTCATTTCATCATTTCCTGGGATTTTGTCAAATCCCTGATTTTATCATTTCACTGCAACAGAGCGGCTGAGACTCCAGGATTGACTACTGACTGCCGTGGAGCTGGAACTTTAAGGGTGCCTTCACACCTACCGACTGGCAGAGTTAATAACGCTGCAAGTCGGCTAGGTCCTGGCAGATCACTGTCATTACATACACGCAGTGGTCTGAACGACCACTGCGTGTATGTAAATCTGCCGGCCGCTTAACCCCTTCTAATGCCGGCCGCCTCCCGCTCCGCTCTGTATACATACCTCCTCGCTCCACGGGGTCCTGGCGTCCTGCTCTCGCGCCCGGCCAATCAGTGTGTTGCCCTGCCGCAGCCACTGATTGCAAATAGAAAAGAAAAAACAAGGGCACCAGCGCCTCGTGTCTTACCGAGATGACACTAGAATAGGGGGAGTGGGTGATTCCACTCACCTTTGTGCCCCTTGGGCTGTAAACTCTGTGCTGTGATAATAAATTATATATGTAACGTTTTTATGGTGCACATTTGGATTCTTATTGGGACAGCGCTTTATCTAGTACCATTTTTTTCTCGTATTTTGTTGCAGCCACTGATTGGCCGGGCGGGAGAGCAGGACGCCGGGACCCCGTGGAGCGAGGACAGGTAATGTTTACAGAGCGGGAGGCGGGCGGCATCAGAAGGGGTTAAGCGGCCGGCAGATTTACATACACGCAGCGGTCATTCAGACCACTGCGTGTATGTAATGACAGTGATCTGCCAGGACCTAGCCGACTTGCAGCGTTATTAACGCTGAAAGTCGGTAGGTGTGAAGGCACCCTGAGGGATCTTTTCCACAATATCAGCTTGGCTTGTATTTACCTTACCACTGGGTCTTACTGGGAGCTGCAACTTTCATCCAAACCTGTTGGAATTGCTACTAACATGACCCCCGAGTCATTCCTGAAAGATGCTAATGATGATGGCTTGTCAGTTGAACTTCAGCACATACTGGGTCACTCTACTTATTAATTAAAATAAATGTATCAAAATTAAATATATTGAAATAAAAATTAAATTGGCACTTATATTGGTGCCACTTAAACTTAAGGAATACAAAGGGTGCCACACAAGGGAGGTTAGAGGGTACTAAAAGAGGGATCGGAAAATGTTAAAAGGTTAATTAGAAAGTTTATATATTTTATGCCACTGTTCCACCAACGTCCACTGCTGTCTATGGCGGAAATTGAATGATTGACTGGCTCATTTACATTGGTTTTTAAATTGTAATTCTTCAATATTAGACACTGTACCAACAACATCTGTTGCAAATATTGTTACTCTATAATAGTGATGAGCGAGCATGCTCGTCCGAGCTTGGTACTCGTTCGAGTATTAGGATACTTTAAGGTTGCCCGCTACTCGGATAGGATATAAGGATAGGATATAAGGATTAGGTCCGGCGATGCTCGCTTCAGACGCAGGCTGGGTGAACATAGGGAGAGAGCTGCTGTCTGTCAGCTTTGAGAGTACCTGTAAAAAAGAAATCTGGGTCCACACTAGGACATGACCTTTTTTTCAGCATTGATTTGTGTCCTTGTAATCTACTGATCGCGTGAATAGCCCAATAGACAACAATGTGCACTAACTCGAATATGGAAATACGGATCTGTAGATCACTGGATGTGTGAATAAGGCCTAAGGGAGTGCAGTCTGCTTACCCCCTCTGAAGTCCATATGCAACCGTAATATATTTACACCCACAGTTAGTTTAAATCTACTGCGTTAAGTAATGGAGCAATTATTTACTATACATTCATTGAATTACAGGTCACCACATTGGTAGCTTCTTGGTAGGAAACAAAAGAAGAAATAAGAAAGACATGAATGTTAGGACAGGTGCATTGTCTATGTCTCCAAATTAAAGCAATGAAATATTATTTTATAGTTAAATGAGTAATTATATTGTACTAGCAGTAACAATTCAATATTTCTCTTGCCTGAGGGTTACCACACATTTGCACAATAGGGAAGCCTTATTTTACGTCTCAAAACTGTACCACAAACTCTTCCTTATTCATAACAGCGAGATCTCCAGCTGCGATAGGCTCTTTTCCTTGCTCTGGATGACAGTTTTCTGTGTTCATTCCAAGCACAGGGGGTTTAATAAACATATCTGGCAATCTTTTGATAGCTGGAGGGCTTTGGATGACACTGTGTGCAAACAATATGTTCTCACTGTTAGGGAAACAAGTTTATTCAATTATTCAATTAATAGATTAGAGTCAAGATGCATGTTACCCTGCAATGCAAAACAGAGGAGAATTTTATGAATTAGAAGAAGGGGTAGATTTTTTTTTCACACCTTTCACTGACAAGGAATTGTCAGAAGCATTACACTGTGACAGATCAGGAAGCTCTTTACATGTAGCAATAAAAGTCAGCATGAGACACCATAGCCCCTTATTACAGGATGTAACACGTTTCTTATCTTCCAGCATAGAAATCTCCAGGTCACTCACGTACTCTATACACCATCAGTCAGGGGGCAGCTACTGAAGTAGCAGCCCCACTTAGCACATCATCTACCCATGCATAGAATATAAAAAGTTAGACTGCTGTTCCTGCCCACATTTCAAGCTTCACTATTTCATACCTTATTGACTACGGCTTAGCTCTGAATTGGGGATTTGCTTTAAAATATAGTAATTTTACAAACTTTACATGTTAAAACATAGGTAAACTATACGTATGAATGACATATTGGCATTGACCTTATATAACAATAATCATTGCCATTGCCTTTGTATTTGTTATAGGGGGTTCTATGTACAATGTTAAGAAGTATGTTTCCATAATGTATTTTTATTTGTTTATGGTCATTATTTATATAGTGTCTACATATCTAGCAACACTGTAAATGCACTTACTTGTATCATTTCTTTTATCGTATGAAGATCACAATCTAATATAGTGTCATATGAGCATGTAAGCAAACTAACAAATCTGAAATCTGGAGAAAATGTATTTCTGTACTGAATTGGCTTTCTTTAGGTCCACCAGTGAAAATCATTTATCTCTACAAACTTTGTACACATTGATCATAACACCTTTGCTGAAATCATTGCACATACAGGAAAGTCATCTATGAGGGCTGAAGCTTCTCATACAGATTAAATAAATGTCACCCAAACCCAGAATTAAGATGGGACCAGCTAGCTATCAAATGGGAACTGGGACCTCCTGACTCTCTCTTGACAGATGATGTGGCGAAGAAGAAGGGTTGGGCATGTTGCGTTTCTTCTGCCCAACCCTTTTGTTTTTAGATAAATAAGTCGCTGCCAGAGCTTTCTGGCAGTAACCTGCCCTTTCTGAACATATATGTTTAAGGAGAAATTGGGGGAATAGTCTATCAGCTGCTTACCCTCCTCTATGGAAACACATGCATGATCAGCTAGGCCAAGTGTGCACATGTGGGACTGAGAGAGATAGCTATTGACAGAGTAGGAGTTGATATCTATGTAACATGTATGGCCACATTTGATTTAAAGGTTGCACTAGATAGAAATATTTTATCCCTACAAGCTAGTTAAGGCTTCATTTACATTTGCATCAAAGGCTCTGTGTGTGGCATTCATCCTTCTATATAATGGGACAGAAAGCTAGACAGGCCTAATAATTGTCAATAGGGTCTATTGGGCTCCATTAATGTCCATTGTGCAGTTAACCAGCTGAGTTCATTTGCCAGGGCCAAAAAGGCTCTGCAACAGCTTCTAACCTAACTAAGCATCTAGTAGTTATCAAAAATGAAGACGCTGTAAAAATAAACATATAAAGTTCAATCTTCACCACCAGATACAGACAGTTGACTCCTAAGAATGGAGTAGAGAAATTGGGAATTTTAATTTCCTCATAAACCTTGAAATCAGTGTGAACCACTCCCAGCTAACTGTGCCAATGACAATGATATTCCTTTTTTAGGCTCCCAGATGATTCCACGTCTTTTTTTTTTTTTTTTTTGCCGTTTCATGGCTGTTTTTTGGACAGTTTGCACAAAAACATGTTAGTTTAATGCAAATTATGGTCATAATGGGGCCAAAAACTCCAAAAAGAATGGCCACTAAATGGCCAAAAAAAGATGTTGAGGGAACATAGCCTTAACATGTTAAACTGTTTCTACCTTCTAGAGAATGTGATATTTTTGCAATACAGAATATTATTAAGATGTGACCATGTTTCACCACTCTGGTGATATATTATTGGATATGACATCCATGTTTATTTTAGCTCTTTTTTCAATAGATTTTCAGGCTCGTCATTTGACAGATGGAGGAATATTGCCACCATTTCAGCAGACAGACAAAAGACAGTTGGAGCTTCTCCATGCGATGATACGTGAGGACAGAATATCGCAGGCTTCCATTGATGATTACACAGCTCTATCCATCTGTCTGCTGCTGCTGGAGGTTGTGAGAGTGAGATACCGCTCACACCATCTTCATAAACAAAAGCAGACTGTGCTGTCACGAGTCAGACACGCCAACTAATTGGGCCTGTCGACAGACAATATTCTGTGTCAACAGCTCTTGTAACAGTTTGAAACAGCAATAATATGTTGGATGATGGTGAGAATGACACATATGTGTCTAATAGCATCCTGGAAATCTGACATAAATAGAAAAGAATTACTCGAAAATGTCGTTCCTGGGCCTCACTCTCTCCAAGACTTCAAGGCTGTGGAAATAGACAGAATCGTCTTTTTTGTGTGTTGTAACACATCTTCCACTGTATCATTACACATGCTGACAGCTTAATTTGAGACTTATAAATGCCCAACTTTAAAATTAATCTAACGATTTGTTTCAACAAGACACGCGGCTTCTGGAAAATTAACAGAAAACTAAATTGCTTTATTTAACTGGCACCAGGCCAATATGAGTATTCTGTATGTTAATGTATCTGTCTCTTTAAGATGAGCTTGCAAAATTAGAACTGTCAGAATTTATTACCAAGGGACCAGATGCAGAACTAAGATAGACAGGAGTTTTTTTTTTTTTTTTTAATTTTTACCATATTTTACAAATTACACTAACTTTATCAATGTACGATGAGATTATATATTATGATGTATGATATATACAACTTTACAACTTAAAGCAATATTAACCTGATTTCTCCAATAAAAAAAAATATTTTTTATTTATTTATTTATTTTTTAACTAAAACTTTTAAGTGACTAATGTGGCTAGGAAAGGACAGTCATACTGCTAAACTATTTCCACCTCTCATCTCAGTGCCATTCCTGCATGAGCAGCTCAGGTATGTCATTGGTTGGGCCATGTGTTAGGCAAAAATGTCTTGTCCTGTTATCTTCACCACCAGCCTTGAGGTTATTAAGTGTGTAGCACCTGAAATGAAAGCATTTGCTGGTTCACAGACAGACACAAACTCAAGTAATAGAAACAGAATAGCAGCACCGCTGAGAAAATCAGCAGGGTGCAGAAAATTTAATTTTCTGTGAAAATAGTGGAAAATCTACTTGGCTCTCTAACCCCTTAATGCCTATGTCTACCTTTGCACACATTTTATTGTATACCTATAGAAATGTGTAAATACTTTATGTTTCCTATCTTTTATTAATCCTGACTTACAGCCTATATTGTGGTCTGCAGCTTCTTTCACTATTCTTCCAGCTCCACAGCTGACATCTTTACCTGCTGTTTCAGTTTCTGCTTAAAGGAAGTGTACTCAAAACTGATGGCACTGCATAATCCAACATAAAGAAAATGGACTGTACCTCTGCATATTAACAGTTAAGGATTGCTTGCTGGTAAGCATGTTGACTGTTTCCACAAACAAAAGTACAGGGCCACAATAAAGCTAAGCTAAAGTTAAGTACTGTATCTAGAGGTATAACCAGTAGGAAAAGAAAGATTGTGATCCTGCTGTATGAGGGCTCTAGTGAGACAACATCTGGAATACTGTGTCCAGTTGTGGAGACTATAGATGAGAGGACCAAACTTTACAAACTGAAATTTGTTACAAACTTTGCACAAAGTTTGGTTTATTACAGTTCCGAATTTTTTGCAAAGTATGTAACAGGTTTGTAAAGATGCCTGCACTATTTAATACACATTAAAAAGATTGCTGTTTTTCATTGCCAATGTCAACATTGGAACAATACCATACTGTTTTAAAGTGTGGTTTGTTTAAGGTCCGGTTAGGACAAACCCAAACTTTGCTTCAAAGTTCGGCAAACCAATCAAACTTTTTAAAAGTTTGCTTATCTTTACTGACCTCATCTACAAAAAAATATTGATAAAATAGAACAGATCCAAAGATGGGCTACAAAAATGGTGCTAAAGGGCTAAATCTATATAGTCTGGGTAAAGGGGGATGCGATAAAAACAGTTAAATATGTTAAAGGCTGATATCAGGAGGGAAGTGCTTTAAATAAGAAACTGTACACAAGAACAAGGGGCTACAATGTAATTGATAGTTGGGGAAAAATCCTAGGCAATGTAAGAAAATATAAAATGATTTTAAAGGGAACATGTAATCAGAAAATGTCATTGAAACTTAAAAGATTTCACCAGGAAAAGACCACATTGTCCATCTAGTCTGTCTTTATATTATTTCCTTTGTTATGGTTATCTTAGGATAGATATATAATTATTCTAGGCAGGTTTATATTCAGTTACTGTGGATCTTCCTACCACATTTCTGATCATCCCTAGGAATAATTGCTGTTAACTCACAGATATTGTTGCCTAAGCTGTGAGAATTTGTACACGTAACATGAAGATGATTAATATACCTTGTTTTACTCTAACCACCAACAACTGCATCTACCCTACCAACAACCATGTTTTTGGAAATCTCAACACACATTCTTTTTAGCTGGTAAAAAAAATCCAGCTCATCAATTATATTTCTGTCCCATGCAAGTACAGATATTCCAGCAGATCCAATAAGATCTTATAATTTATATATACAGGATACATTTTATCCAAGCATGGCTATGTTTGGCCGAAATGCGTCCTGTCTGTAACATTGATGCATACTGCACTTGAATAAATAAGCAAATCTACTGGTGAGTGCCGGGCTCTTCTATCTACCTGCTGCTGGATTTACCTACCACGTGCACGACTCCACTTCTGGAGTGCTGTCCTTCCTACCTATTCTAAATGAAATGATGCAGAACTGCAAATGATAAAGTACTGCAATAAAATAATTAAGTAACACCATAAAAAATGCTATGTGTGAACAAATGTAGATGTTCTGTAGTACTTGTAGTTCTTGTAGTACTGAACAACTGCACATCCTGGAAGTACAACCACACAATACAGAACATTTAACAGTCAGGAAACACTAAACAGGAAGCCTTTCAGGAGGCTTTCGGAAACCATCAGTACCTGACTATACAAATGGAGGAGAAAAAAAATACATACTTTTGGCTTTTGGATTTATCCGGATGATGAGAAATCTGGATTGATTTTCATGAATTGTTTACATTAAGTTTATATATTTTTTTATCATTTTTGGTAAGGTTTTTTCTAAATTTCCATTTTGCTGTCTTTTTAAAAAAAAAAATATCCTGAGATCTTGCAGTTTTCATTTTAACTACTAAGCCGAAAACTAACTATACAATATAAACTATACTTTTATTGATTATATCTGTGCTAACCTTCTGCTGTGCTACCTTCTGTCCCCACTTTTCCCTTATGCCGGGGACTGATTTTTTCGTGTTTCTTCGTCTTTTACACACAAAGGTAAAACTGTTTTTGTCAGGTGTCACAGTTAGTACAGTTAACTGTTGTACCCTACTCCTACCACGAAATGTCTCACTCCCCCAGATTCAGTTCAAAATGAAGGTTTAGCCTGTCACATTAGCCTGTCACACACACTCTCTAATCACTTCCTCCCTAGTTCCGCTAGTTAGCGGTTGAGTTGGTGATGTGTTATTTGAGGAGAAGAGCAGACCTAGTTCTAGTGTGACTGACAACAGCAGTTATGCGCTGCTAGATCCAACCTTTAGGGTAACCAGAAATAAAGGTGCACCCCCTTTGCCTGGATTCATTTTGTCAGGACACTGAACCCCCTATGCTTGAGAAAGGCTGATGAACAGCTCTATGCTTGAGAAAGTCCGAAGCGTTGCATGGCTTGGTAAATAAAGTAGCCATGTTTTTTACACCATTTGGATGCTGTCTCTGCATTACTTTATTGTGAACCCCTTAAATGAGGAGAGAAAAGAAAGACGCAGTAGAGCACAGTGCAAGATAAGGACTCTCTACTGAACTTTGGTCGACTGAGTAGGAAGGAAACTACCAGTTAGCTACCCCCAGATACAGAGGCCTGGGACTCTACCCAGATACAGAGGCCTGGGATACTACCAACCAGGATGGTAAACGTCACTGAGAGGCAGAAGGCGGTCAGATAAGACAACTAGGACTTATCTATACGTGAGTATGAGGAGTTCTTCGCGGTACTACACACATTTCACTTACATCCCAGCAGAGTACTTACTAAATTAGGCAAGGGTCCTCCTATCTGGCCCCTATCTCCTGTTACAACTTGTACTTCTTCTGTTACGCTACTACAGTTATTACAGTTATTTACTGATACTGAAGTACCCAAGCACTGTTGCCTTGTGTTGCACTGAAGATAAGTTCCAGTAAAATTGAGTATTGTTTAAAGTGGGACTCTGTCATCTCTGCCATCACACCTGCACCCACACTCCGCACCTCACACAAGCCCACCAGCTGGTTCAATACCAGTACCAGCGACTCGGGCCACAGCACTACCAGTCCGTGTGACGTCACAAACAGGATTCATCTATTTTTGTGCAAGAGAAACCCATCAAAAGTGTATCAGAGACTGTCTGTAGTGTTTTTCTGTAAAAATCTGGTGTTAATGCAATTTTCTTGTGAGGTGCTTTTTTGGTGCGTTGTTGGTACAATACCGCCCAGTCATTTGCTGAGACCCTATACAGTGCTTTATATTTTGTGTTAGTGTGAAGATGCCTGCAAAAACACAAGAGTGTGTTTATTCAGCTGTGATACGTTCATGGCGTGGTACCACTAAGATGACCGCTTTACAGAGAATATAACTACTGCCCAACTGAGATTCTTTACAGTGGGGGAAGCCCATGTTCACAAAGAGAGTTTGTCTTCAGAAGCCCTGCTAAAAGTCTGCAGAGATCTGCAAAAGTCTGCTGTGTCCCAAAGTTTCTGCCTCACTACAAAAGGTTAACAAATCACCCGGGAAGACAAGTGCGGGAAAAGTACAAAGTTCCCACCAAGCTGCCAAGTTCCCGCCAAGCTGCAAAAATTCTTGCCTAAGTGACTGTGTTCCCACCAACTGCAAAGCTACGTCCTCAGCGCCGCCCACAGACAGAACCAAAGCACTTACCAAGGGTTCAAAAGGGGAAGGAGGAGATGCCTAGACCAAACCAGAAATGCGGCCTACTCTATTTACCGCAACTACCACCAGCCTCCTACGAGCTTTGTCTTTAGTAAAGATGAGCGAATAGTGAAATATTCGATTGGATTGGATTTGATTCGAATAGCTCCCGATATTTGACTATTCAATCGAATATCGAATCCAATTATAGTCTATGGGAGAAAAATCCTTGGGACTTAGAAATCAAGATTCGACCACTAGGAGGTCACCAAGAGCCCTATGAAACCTCAGGAAATGAAGTCAACACCTCTGGAATACATATGGGACAGCAGGGGAAGCATGCCTGGGTACTTGAAAGTAAAGTAGTAGTGTACCTCTTGGTCTAGCACTTGCCTACTTATTAGGTGGTGTGTAATATTAGCATATTTTTGTTTCCTGTTTATTCAGTACACTTGTGAAATACAATTGTTTGCAGAGTTATACTGTATATTGCCCAGCCAGTAATGTGAATTGCACACATGAATATATTGCGTATATATATATATATATATATATATATATATATATATATATACACACTTTCAGTATTACGCCACTATCACAGACTATCAACTATAGACTCCAAACACAATATAACCGCTTTGTATAATGGAAAAAATACTCGGACAACTTATTTAATATACAGCCGTATACTGGATATAGAATTGTTTTTACAACAATAGAAATAAAGGGCTGGTCAGTGCTTTCAATGGACGCAGACTGCGCAAATCTCTAGAGTCGAGATAACAGCTATATTATCCCACACACTGTATGCAGCCGTATACTGGATATAGAATTATTTTTACAACAATAGAAATAAAGGGCTGGTCAGCGCTTTCAACGGACGCAGACTGTGCAAATTTGTGGTAGCAAGATAAAAGGTATTATCCCACAATTACAGTATACAGCCGTATACACTATCAGTGGGTATACACACTGTGTATACACACTGCCTGTCTCACAACAGCTTATACAGTGTAGACACACTGCCTGTCTCACAACTGCTTATACAGTGTGTGTATACACTGCCTGTCTCACAACTGCTTATACAGTGTAGACACACTGCCTGTCTCACAACTGCTTATACAGTGTGTGTATACACTGCCTGTCTCACAACAGCTTGTAAATGTCTGTTTTTATATAGTTTCAGCCCTAAAAAGGACTTTTGGGGTCCCTTCCTACCTAACTCCACCTAAAACCTTCCTCTCCCTGCTTTACAGACTGTCCCTCTCTAGTTCCAACCAGCAAGTGACACGAATCTCAAATCACTACTCTTTTATTCAGGAGGTCACATGGTTTAGCCAGCCAATCACAGTTAGAGGTTTTTTTTAAGTCCTGCCTACTCCTAGTGCCTGTCCCTACCCCCTGCATGTTTATTGGCTAGAAAAAAGCGCCAGGGGATGTGGGAGGACGACTCGAATTTTTACTGCGCTTTAGCACGAATATTCGACCGCGGTTGAATACCTCGAATAGCGTACTATTCGATCGAATAGCTGTTTGATCGAATAGTATTCGCTCATCTCTATTCTTTAGCACAGCTGGTCCCCGCTCTGCTTTTACTGTCATCGAATTATCTCTTCTGCTGCCAGCTCTGCAATTGGTCATCTCTGCCATTGCACCTGCACCTCACACTTGCTCTATTTTAAAGTCCGGTTGCCAGTGTGTCAGATGATGGGAGTTGTAGTACTGTGTATATGTGGCAGCAGCACTGAGCAGGGAGGGAGGGGGGAGGTAGATGCACAGGCACCTCTCTCCCTTCCTGCTCGGTGCCCTCCTAATGTACTGATTGAATACATTTATGGAATACTTTGGGGAGCAAGGACACTTGCTCCCCAAAGTATTCCATAAATGTATTCATTCAATAAAGCACACTGTACACTACATTCCATTACTTTACATAGACATCCATAGAAACAATAAAGTCCCATAGACTTCTACATATAGAGCGCCCCCTGCTGGACACTAGGAATTACACCCTGGGTCGTGACGTCACTGTATCTGAGAGAATTCTAACACTCCATGAACACTCACTAAACACTCCAACACTCACTAAATTAAGGGAAATAGCCCTATGCGTGCATTTCACATAATTAAAGGGGTTATCCAGAGCTACAAAGACATGGCCACTTTCCCCCTACTGTTGTCTCCAGTTTGGGTGGGGTTTTGCAACTCAGTTTCGTTGAAGTAAATGGAGCTTAATTGCAAACCACACCTAAACTGGAGACAACAGTAAGGGGAAAAGTGGCCATGTTTTTGTAGCACTGGATAACCCCGTTAATGTACATTAGAAATTTGTATAACTTTCCATAAGTAATAACATATCAAAAAATAAGTTTGGCCGGACTTCTCCTTTAATCTCAGACTACAGCAATTGGGGACCAATGGGGAGGGGAAAAGGCCTAAATCAGTGAAGTTAGTGGAACAGTAGTATATAGGACTCCTTACATCGAGTATTGAAAAGGCCCCACACGTCTATTGTAATGTTGTCAATTTATATATTACCAGGGGCAAAAAAAGAATTTGTACAATGTGAATGGTATGTGCAATAATACATATTGTCACACAAATATATCATGAAGAAAGTCAAGCCCACAATGTTTGCTGTTTCTGTATAGCAGATTTTGGAGGATTAAATTGTTTAACATTTGCTTTTCGTGTTTGTCCATCATCACTGAAAGTCACCTTAGGTATGTCTGGCAGCCTAGAGTTGTGTAAGATGCAATTCATAATATCTGACACTTATTAGACACTCAGGAATGGTCGGCACTACTACGTGCACTCAACCCTGCTACCATTGCTCACTAACAGGTCGTACTGGCTATAACTTTCTTTGTGTGTAGGTGTGAAACCCTTTCAGGCCACATCAATATATATCTGAATATCAGCACTTAGAGTGAAATATAACTGCTGTGCCCTTTTATACTGCAAATATCCATTGTCTGTTTAGTTGTTCACCATTGTATTCATTCTATTCTCAGTTACAAAAGTTTCTGTAAATATTAGGCAAGAAATATGTCCTCCCCTACAGCGTCCACCTGGGAGCCACCCAGCTTTTCCTGACATTTGTGTAAGTAGGCAGATGTGTTGAACAGGAGAATAGAAAAGTTGGTTGGCAACACTGGAAGATGTATAGAAATAGTACACAAATGCCCTATATATAGTGTTTGTACAGCTTTCCCCACCACCTACTTGGCACAGTTTTATATTACTTCATTTTATTTATTTATGCATTACCACATAATGGAAGGGAGGGGAGGGGGTGTAAGCAATGTACACAGATGTCTCCATCATGTTATTACATCTCCTTCTGTGATGTCTAGTTTATCCCACAAGAGTCAATGGAAACACCATATAAGGTTTTGGTTTACAAAGCAACAAAAATGAACTTCCACTTTTCTGACCATAGCTGACAGAGTTAGAATTGCCCAGAAGAGTAACAGAAGATCCTACAGTATGTACTCAGCTCTGACAATAAAGCCTTCTGATGCCACAGAGCCTTGGAGCTGACTTTGGGGTCAGTCTCTTGCTACTAGGGGCTACTGCATTAAAAATTGAAGGTGGACCCTTAGGGCCCTATTACACGGCCCAAAGACTTTCTGTAAGTGAGCGACAATGTCCTAGATCGTCACTCGCTTACTGAACCCATACACTGGCCTATAATCAGGCAGCAAGGGCTGCATGGACATTGTTAGTGGTGTCTTTGCAGCCCTTGTAAAAATAAATAAAATCCTACATACTGTACCTCTTTATGCACTTTGACATCCTGCTAGCTTCAGCCTGCTCCACTGTGTGAGGTCAAAGCCCGCTCGGCTAATCACTGGGACAGTGCCAGGAGCGCGCTGAAGCTAGCAGGACATCTGGGAAAGTGGAGAGGTATGAAGGAGGTTTTTTTTACACCATCACCAGCCATCGGCCGTGCATTGGTGTTACACATAACCATGTGCCCCCGACGCCTGATGATTAGCCGATGGTTGTCTCTATTACACAGAGCAATAATCGTCCCAATTGGCCTTATTCGGTCGATTATCGCTCCATGTAATAGGGCGCTTAGAATCATTTCCCGAGGGACCCAAGTCTAAATGTTGAATGTCCTTGAATGTTGTTTATTTTAGTGCATGTTACTCAGTGCAATTATCAATGAACAGTGCTAATTTGACACATATTAGGCATGGATCTACCTGTCTAAAAGTACCTCTAGTTCTATAGTAGAGTAGTACATTATATTAATAACCATGTAGGCCCTGAAGACTATGGGCCTATTCCTTGTATGCATTGGTTTAGCACTCAGGTTATAGGGTGGTACCCACTATACTCTTTGGTTTGGCAAACGGGCTTATCAATATCAGTACCTTAGAGGAAATAATTGCCAGTACTAACAAACTTTTATTGTTAATAATTAAAATTGCTAATTAATATTGATTTCTTTTTCATTATACACTATACCTACTTCTTTTTTACCATGCTATATAATGTTCTTCGATATGCTGCAGTGCTGACATCTGCTACCTGTCAGGTTATGGAAGAAACCCACTGAACATTTTGCGCCATCCCATAAATTCTAATTACACCCTTGATTGAGAATCTTTAAGAAATGTCATTACTGTTGAGTGAGTCTTCCATGTTGCACAAGGGGATGAACAACAATGATTAGCTGGATATAATGAATGTCTGCTGCCTGATGAATTCAATGAGAATGGCCATTAATTACCACAATTTTGTGTAAATTTATTCACGTAGATTTGTTACGTGTACTAATTGGAGCTGCATGAAATCTCCCCCTTAGTCATCATACTGTACAGTATGTCATGTTAGGCTTCCACTAAACTCTAAGCAACTATTTACTATCTATTTACTACCTATTTACTGTTAACTACAGTTCTTTTTATGTGTCCTGGTCTAATATATATAAAAAATGTATGTTATCAAACATATTCAAGATGTGTAATGTTCCATTTATACTGTCAGTATTGTATCCTAATTTCAACAAACTCAATGATTGCTGAAAATCACTGTGTGGCAACGTGACTCAGGCGGATACACAACCTCATGGCAACTAGAGATGAGCGAATCGGTTCGGCCGGTATGGGATCCGGGTCGGATTTTCCCAAAGGTCTGAGTCCGATCGGATTTGGATTTTTGGAAGTCCGCTCCAAATTTTTTATTTAAATTTCTTGCTTTTTAAAATGGCAGCCGCTTTCCCATGATGCCCGGAACACATCCAATCAGCAAGGATGTTGCACTAGCCCACCCCCTGTTTGACGTCAGTTTATCTTTAAGAGAAGCCGTCACATGACCGCATGAAGCAGTCTGCACAGATAGAGGAAGGAGACTGTTACCAGTGCACACAGCTCGTCAGTGATAAAATGCTGCTGCTGCACGGTGGTGTACTGAGAAGATATTCTACAAAAGCAAAGACAAAAAGATTATTAGGAAAGCAGAGAGGAGAAACATATAGGGGGAGATTTATCAAAGGGTGTAAAATTTAGACTGGGGCAAACCTGCCACAGCAACCAATCACAGTTCCTCTTTCCTTTCACCAGAGCTAGAAGCTGAGCTGTGATTGGTTGCTGTGAGCAGTTTGCTCCAGTCTAAATTTTACACCCTTTGATAAATCTCCCCCATAGTGATTGTGAGAGAAAAATAGAGAGGGCGAAAGATAGATAGGTGGATAGATTAGGCATAGGAGAGCAAAGGGTGCACAGAACAAAAACTTGCTATACAGATACCCAAGTACTATAGTGGCACCATTGCGAGAGTGTATATGACATAGGTGTTTTCCTGAGGCACAAATATATACCTTGTGCATGTCTGTAGAATAAAACTTTAAAAAAAGTGCTCTACAGATATCCAAGTGCTATAGTGGCACCATTACGAGAGTGTATATGACATAGGTGTTTTCCAGAGGCACAAATATATACCTCGTGCATGTCTGTAGAATAAAACTAAAAAAAAAAGTGCTGTACAAATATCCCTGTAATGGTGAATATTGAAGTCTAAAAAAAACTTTGACTTTGAGATATTGAAAAGATAATGATGTTACTGACATGTAGAGCCCTAAATTCAACCAAATACACTACCCCTGTATCATATAGATGCTTTAAACTATGAAATCCGAAGAAATAAGAAATTCGGTCGGCTGAGCAGCTGATAACGCGGCAGAGGGCGGCCGGCATGAGGGACGGTCGGAGCGGTTCGGCTGGCCGCCCGAAGATTACATCATTGTCGCAAGATGGCGTACGGGGCCGGCACGGATCAGGTGGGTATAGAGTACTACACTTCCTGGGGTGGCGTGGGCGGGGGGAAACGCGGGGAAGGGGGCCATTCACTAACATAACATACATTACAAAGTTGTATAACTTTGTAATGTGTGTTATTTAGTGAATAATTGTTTAGCTCCGCACTACCCCTTTAAGGACAGATTCTTGTATTGCATATTATGGGTGGACACAATCATCATTCAACGAAACATTAGGAACAAAGCACTGGTTAAAACACGGTACCAAAACTCAGTTCAGTATGTAACACAAATATTTTGAGTTCTTCTACTCAGACCAGAGAAGCCCCAATTCTTTTTATTGCTAGGATGAAAAGAATGAAAAGAATTGTGACTTGTACCCTGACAACCACTCTTGCCAAAAATGCCAAAAAGTTTTGTAATTACAGAAACAGCAGCAACTTTGTGTGACATTGATTAAACTAAGATGCAGGTTATACTGTCTGACTCTTGGCCAAAGGGTTATGGTACTCTAGTAGGATTTATTATTATTTCAGAATAACCATGATTTAGATAATTTATGGTCACATATTAGTAAAAAATTTCCAGCAATTTGTATAATGCAAAAAAAAAGATTTTTTGCCTGATCCAACTCTGAAACAGGCAACATACAATTGTCCATGCAACTGAATCCAGATTTATGCAGCCATCTGCAGTGATTTCCATTGCTTGGTTATTGTCATTTGAAATGATAGCTTAACAAAAAACTGTAATTGTTTAAAAGGTATTGTTTCATCTGAGTTAATCAGTGGAATTTGTGTATACCTGTAGTGTATAGTTGGAGGTCCTGTATTCCTGTAATGTATAGTTGAGGGGGGGTCCTGTAAACCTGTAGTGTATAGTTGAGTAGAAGGTCCTGTATACTTATAGTGTATAGTTGGTGGGTGCTCCTGTATACCTATAGTGTATAGATGGGCGGGGGGCCTGTATACCTATAGTGTATAATTCGGGAGGGTTCTGTATACCTGTAAAGTACAGTTGGGTCCTGTATACCTTTAGTGTATAGTTGGGGGGTCATACCTGTAGTGTATAGTTGGAGGGTCCTGTATACATGTAATGTATAGTTGGGGGTCATGTATACTCAAAGTGTATAATTGAGGTCTTGCATGCATGTAGTATATAGTTGGTGGGAGGTGTTCCTGTATAGCTGTAGTGTTCTGTATACCTGAAGTTTACAGTTGGGTCCTGTATACCTTTACTGTAGAGTGGGGGGTGTTATACTTGTATTGTATAGCTGGGCGGTCCTGAATACCTATAGTGTATAGCTGGAGAGTTCTGTATACATATAATGTATAGGTTTACGGGGGTCCCCTATACCTGTAGTATATAGTTTGGGGGGTGTATACCTGTAATGTATAGCTGGGGAGGTTCCTGTACACCTGTAGTCTACAGTTGGGTCCTGTATACCTGTAGTATAAAATTTGGGATGTGGTTCTGCCCTGAATACCTGTAGTGTACCTGTAGTATTTACACTATATGGATCTGTTCTGAGGCAGCCACCTCTAGCATTTAATCAGATTCCATCTCTCTTTGAAAGCGAAAGTAGTAATCCTAGTGGTTGCTAAGGCTTCAGTATACCTTCCCTAAGTACTGTGTGTGTGTGTGTGTGTGTGTGTGTGTGTGTGTGTGTGTGTGTGTGTGTGTGTGTGTGTGTGTGTGTGTAGGAGGGTGTGGTCAGGATGGGACCTTCGCTCTAACCTTCCGGGGCACCCAATGTATCTATGTGACTAATTTGGGTCAAATGGTTTAGGCATTCGGAGACAGACTTTCATTTTTATTATATAGATTATCTAAAGGTTACAAGGTAAATTGGCGGATGACTAATATGGGACTGAAGTAGATTGAGTCATGTCAAACTCATAACAAAAAGATATATGGTGTGAAATTTGTAGCATATACTATACAATTATGGTATTACATTCAAGGTGTCGATCTTTTAGGAACTACTGAGAAAAATGGTCAGACTTGTTCGGATGAACTGGATGGCTATGTTATTCTGTTGTTGGCAAAGAGACTTGATTTTCGAAAAAGTTATGAAAAACAGAGATCTAATCTATACTTAGGTTATCATTGACTGGGGGACAGCATTGTGGCCTATTACTGGCCGTGGCACTGTCCCTTCTTGGTCAGTCAGTGATTGACTGAGTAAGCTGTCATTCTCCGCTCAGCCAATCACTGACTAACTGTGCAGGGACAGGGCCACAGCCAGTGATAGGCTGAGCAGGCTGTTGCTCTCAAGTCACTCAAGAGTGGCATCCCGCTCAGCCAATTACTGTCTCTCAGTCAGTGATTGTCAGAGTCGCCTAGAGGCAGCTGACAGGGAAGAAGACACGGATAGGTGCGGATAGGTGAGTAAATTGAAAATGAATGTGAAGCTGAATGAGAAAATTAAAATGAAAATGAAATGAAAAAATGTGCTTTATCAAAATTCCCTTCATTTATCTCTAAAAATGATGAGTATCCAGGGCACTAAAATAAGCAAATTATGAAATGTAAGGAAAAAATTTTTTCTCTGTCTTAAAAGTGGGGCTCCATGATATTTTGGAGCCTCACCTCTATGCAGTAGTACTTGACACATCCCACAGACAAGTGTGGAAGGGAATAGCCATGTTTTCCTGATTCTGTAAAATCTATTTATATGGACTCTCATTAGAAAAAAACTTTTCGTATATCCTAGGTACATGTCAAAAGTTTGTTTGGTTCAGATGTAGCATTCATACCCTCACCAATCTCTAGAAAGAGCAGATAAAGGTATGGTATAAGTATGTTCATTCACTGCTCTGTTCACCAGACAGAGGACAGACTTTAGTAGAAAAACCTATGGGCCCATCTTCTATGTCATGCACAGAGCTGGGAGATGCCGCATGCTTCTCTCCACTTTTTCTAATGATCGGTTCTGTCTGAATACCCAGAACTCCACTAAGGGAAATGTGTGACATATCCACAGGACAAGATTTCATATGACAGGTACACTTTTAGGCCAAAGATTGCTGTATCCAAAAGGTGTTTAAAGACTCATTATTTTTTTTTTTTTTTTTTTTTTTTTTGGGGGGGGGGGGGGAGTCTAGCAAATATACAAAGTAAAAGGACTGTTTTTACTACAACATGTCTTGATTTAAGGCAGCAGTAATTAACAGAACTTTGCCTTATTTCTCACCATTTACCACACTATATAGCAATTTATGGCACTGCATTAAGAATTAATGCAGATTAGAATATCCTTTGAGCGCCTGTTAGTATAAAATAGAGGCATCACTTGATGCAAAGCAGTATGCGGGGCTATATATAAATAAACAGACACACGCCTACACTTTCAGATGGAGAGTGCATTCCAGTTATTCCCCAACCAAAGGCATGACTTCACAATGGCAGAAGTAAACTCCCCATGGAGCTATTCTCTAAGGATATGTGTCTTAAAGTACTCACTTTCCTGGTGGGCACGGAGAAGAGATTTGAATTACAATGTAAATTAACACATAGTTTAGTACAAGGATAATCTGGCAAAAACATCTGTTAATCTAGCAATAGCTGAACCTAGGACTGTTACTAAACATGGAAATCATAACAATGCCACTGTAACAACATCAGCAAAGTGGGAAAAAAGAACAGACGTCATAACAGGTCAGGTATCCATTGAAGAAAGCCGGATAATTCAACAACTTCAAATATTTCATGATATATCAATTTTTTTTACACAAGAATCCATACACAAATACCCTCTAGGCCATCTGGGCCACCATTATGCCTTTTTAATGCTGAAAGAATAACTTTTTTTTTTTTGTTGCTGGAATATTGGATTTGTAGAATTCTCATAGGCAGTGAGGTAGTAGAATACAGTACATTTATTAACTGACAGATAGTTTAATGTTTGTTTTACAAAAATACTGTGTGTGGTGGAAAAGTCAAAAAGTGGCAATGATTTTGCCAATGCAGAAAAATTCTAATTCTTAAAAGTCTATGCTTGCAAAATTATTTCTGTGCTTTTTGCAACAATTTTTTTTTTCATGGACAAGTCAAGTTGAGATTTAGCATAATAGCAGCTAATATTTCTTTGCTGTGCACATCAGAGTTTTTTTTTTTTCTTATGTGCACAAACATTTGCTGTAAATTCCATATACAGTAGAGATTCAGACTCATCGACACATATGTAACAGTCACACAGGAATATGCTGGCTACATTCAGAATTATTGTCACAATTTCTGAGGATTATACGAGAACATGACAGACCTATTTAAGTCCCCATTCATTTTGTCACATTAGTGGTTGGTGGCACATTACTGTTTTCTGAGTTTCATGTTCAAATTCACAAACAATTACTGATAAGAGAGAGGACATAATGATGGGGTAGAGGAGCTCGAGCAGACCGCTTGTAGCCTGGAGGGTTCTCAGTGGTACAATTCTATCCTATTGTTGCGATGATGAGAGGAAGTAGTTTAGGGTAGTTAAAACACTGGGCAGGAAAGAAATGCAATATAAAATACTTTCACTTCCTTTCAGACCGAGGAAAAATGTACTGGAGTAGTGTCATCGATAGAAAGGTGAGAAAAACATACTTTCTGGAAGCATGTGGCGAATTACTCAGTTAAAAGCTAAGTGCAATGTTTCATCTGACAAATAGTACGCTGTCAGCGGATAAAATATCAGGCACAACTTGCTGTGTTTATCTTGTCCTAGGGAGTTCAGTTCTTCCTATGTACATACATTGAGGTTCTTGTATTTTAAATAGGGACAATATATTATATATATATTATTTTTTTTACAGTTTTGAAAACAAATCCATTTTTGTCTACTAATTTTTGAGATCTTTAGGTACAAAGTGCACCGATGGGAATGTTGTAGAGTTTACAAAGTTGATTCAACCTAATAGCATTTATAATACTATATAAAATAAATAGAAAATAAATCTCTACAATACTTTCAAAATGTTTTAAGCATAGTTAACATAGACCCATAGGGGGAGATTTATCAAGGGGTGTAAAATTTAGACTGGTGCAAACTGCCCACAGCAACCAATCACAGCTCAGATTTCCTTTCAGCACTGCCTAAAGCTGAGCTGTGATTGGTTGCAGTGGGTAGTTTGCACCAGTCTAAATATTACACCCTTTGATAAATCTCCCCCATAGAGTCTTATTCACTAGACAGAAGTAGAAGACACATAGTAGTTGCTGTGGTTTTTAGAGGTTTTTTAGATTGAACAGACCAGTGATCATAGTTCAAAAATAAAGCTTATGGTTAATGGTTGGCTAATAGAAAACTATTGGAGCTACCATGTATCTAATTACAACAAGAAAAAAAAAAAATTCCCAAAGGGCTGCTCTAAGCGGTGCTGGCTCCCCCACCCTTTTTCTTTGTAACTTTGTCACCTCGTTATTGGGATCATCAGGGTTCTCAGTGGTCCAACTTCACTGATAAAGATGTGAAGTCATATTTTAATATGACAAATCATTATAAAATGAAATTACTTCTTTAAGCTCAATTCTCTTTTAAACTATTTACAAGTCTGTAGTTCTGTGGGTAGAACATAGGACCAATGTATTTCAATGGCCCCGTTCACATATCCATGTATATGGCCATGATTTGTGCCACAAAAAAAAAAAAAAGAAAAAAAGCATGGTTCTAATGCGGACCTGCAATTGCGGCATGGATCATTATCTCCATGGATCATTATCTTCCAGTAGTCTGTGAATTGCGGAGCACTACAGATACACATTCATAGTGTGGTCCGCAGATACCAGCAGCACCATGAACATGTGAATGAGGCCTAAGGGACCAATATAAGAGATATTAAGAGATCCAATCGCAATCAGAGCACCAATCCGGCCCACCCACACCATTGATTATCATTAGAAGGAGCTGGCAGGCCCTGCGCTATAGGGTGGGGCAGTTCTCCGAATAGTTCTCCAGAGCAAGGATTACACTGCTAACAGCACAGGAATGGTGCCAAGGTGGAAGGTAAGAGATATACCTTCCTCCTTGGCGCCCCGTGCACAATAAGGGGCTATCAGCAAGTTAGATTCATCTACCACTGAAGGCCACACAAGTTTATTGAGATATTTTACAAGTCAGCAGTTAAGCACAGTGAAAATGCTAAGTCTCTACTACATGCTGCTAGGATTCCTGAAGGGTAACCTGGATGGCTAACTCTTCCCGCTCAATGGGCCTGTAATCCCCAAAGGTGTGTTACGCCGTGCCCACAAGATAACGTAGGTGGATGTTATTTGGGTACAGTGTCTAAATAGGCCCCATACTGTAGCCTGAAGGATCCTAAGTCACCCTTGCTTTACACCTAAAAGTCTATTACTAGTTACTGCTATGCTATTCAAGCTCACCTCAAGTCACTACTGAAAAGTCAAGGTCTAATTTGTTCCAAGAATTTACAGTAAACAAAGACTGTATCAACTCTTATCTACTCTTCTGCCAGCAAAGCAAGCTGTGTGTTCTATCCGTCAAAGTAAAAATGTCTATTGTCTTTCAGAGATTTCTGAACTGTGAAATGAGTGTCTGTTATTCATGCATGGCTGTATCTTACTATACTCTGTATAGCACTGTGCGGCAATACCTGACCAGAGAACCACTTTCAATACATTCAATAGATATTCAAAAAATTTGGAAAAGAAGGAAGGAAACATAGTAGTTATGCACCTCCATTTCTCATACAGACGCAATAAACCCCTCTTTAAGCTTTTAACTATTAAGGACTCATTTACACATCTGTAGTAAACTACTTATTGTGCTTTCAAGTCATCACATCTGCTGATTACAATTAGACAGCCACATTGTTAAAAAAAAAAAAAAAAACTACAGCTCTATGCTTAATAAAAGTAACAGAGACTTTATTACTGTATGTTTGCTCTTAAGCTCTGTTAAAACCATGAAGAGTGTGGTGGAAAGGACTGTCCAATGTTCATGGCCTTTCCACCTATCGTAACCTTGTAACCTTCACAACTTCACTCACAGGTGAATTACTATCAGATACAATACCTATCAGTTACTGCCCAGTAGGTGATTGATGACCATGGTGCAGCATGGGTAAATGTCAGACTTAGTTTTATGTGTTACCATGATGATCCATTGAGATTACTTTTCCCAGGACCAAAGTCACTCACTCACAAGACAGATTGCTGATCTGTTTAGATGGTCTGTTTAGATGCAACTGAACCAATCATGACATTCTGCAGTATAGACAGCAGTGCTGACCATGCTGGATGTAACTTAATAGTAAATCAGCAACTGGCTCTAAAAGGGGTTATCCAGCGAAAATCTTTTTCTTTCACATCATATGATATCAGAAAGTTATATAGATTTGTAATTTACTTCTTTTAAAAAAATCTCAAGTCTTCCCATACTTAATAGCTATACAGGGAATGGTGTTTTATTTTTCAGTCTAACACAGTGCTCTCTGCTGACATCTCTGGCCAAAACAGGAACTCTGTCTTGGTTTTCTATCAATCCCCACAGGAAACCTCTCCTGTTCTGGACTGTTCCTTGTTTTGTTTTTGTCCGTTTATAATTTTTTAAAATGACGTCCATCCTTTTGAGTCCAAAATAATGTCCATCATTTCGCTATTTGGCCGCTCGTCAGTGCAATGACGGCTGTTGGTAAATTATTTTAGTTTAGGTGAACTAATTGGCCTTTGGGTGTGTCTTTAAGTGCAAAGTCCATTGAATTTAATATTAAAAATGGTGAAAGGAGGAAGAAAAAAGAAAAACTGTGTGTGAACAACAAAAAAAATAGCATATGGTGTTTGCAAAAGACGTCCGAAAAAAATTGTCATGATCATTATTTTGATGTCCGTGCAACCAATGTCTGTTATTTAACCCTTTGAGGACCAGGCCCAAAATGACCCAGTGGACCGCGCAAATTTTGATCTTAGTGTTTCCGTTTTTCCCTCCTCCCCTTCTAAGAGCTCTAGCACTCTCAGTTTTCTATCTACAGGCCATGTAATGGCTTATTTGTTACAGGAATAGTTGTACTTTGTAATGGCGTCATTCATTTTACCATAACATGTATGACGGAATTCCAAATATATTATTTATGAAGATATAAATAGGTGAAATCGTAAGAAAGAATGCAATATGGTAACGTTTGGGGGGTTCCTGTGTCTACGTAATGCACTATATGGTAACAGCGACATGACACTATTATTCTATAGATCAGTACGAACACAACAATATGCAGGTTACACAGATTCTCTAATGTTATATATATTTTTTTTTATGAAATCCTTTTTTTTGGCAATTAAATATTAATAAAATGGGCCTATTGTGACGCTTATAACGGTTTTATTTTTTCACCTATGGGGCTGTATGGGGTGTCATTTTTTCCGCCATGATCTCTAGTTTTTATTAATACCATATTTGTGAAGATCGGACGTTTTGATCACTTTTTATTGATTTTTTTTAATATATAATGTAACATAAAATCGGTAATCTGCGCACTTTTTCCCCTCTTTTCGTGTACGCCGTTTACCGGTCGCAATGACGCTTGTTATATTTTAATAGATCGGACAATTACGCACGCTACGGTATATTATATGTTTATCTATTTATTTATTTTTATATGTTTTATTTATATAATTGGAAAGGGGGGTGATTTAGACTTTTATTGGGGGAGGGGTTTTGGGGTTGTGTGTTAGTGTTTTGAATTTTTTTTTTTTTCACTTTTGAAGTCCCTTTGGGGGACTTGTACATACTGTACTTTGATTTCTACACTGATGAATGCTATGCCATAGGCATAGCATTGATCAGTGTTATCGGCGCTCTGCTCATTGAGCCTGCCTGTGCAGGCTCAGTGTAGCAGATCGCCGATCGGACCGCACGGAGGCAGGTGAGAGACCTCCAGCAGTCCGTTTCAATGATCGGGACCCCCGCAGTCACACTGCGGGGGTCCCGATCGGTAAGTGACAGGGGCTCCCCCTGTCACTTACACTTAAACGCTGCGGTCGCGCCGCGATCGCGGCGTTTAAGGGGTTAATGACACGCGGCAGCGCGATCGCTGCAGCGTGTCATTACCGGTGAGGTCCCGGCTGCTCACTGCAGCCGGCCCCCACCTCCTATGAAGCGCGCTCCGCTCCGGAGCGCGCTTCATAGCGGGAATAACACCCATGACGTAAGGTTATGTCATGGGTCGTCTGGGGACAGACTTCCATGACGTAACCCTACGTCCAGGGTCGTCTAGGGGTTAATACACTGTGTGCAATGGATGTCTGTCATTCCATTGTTTTAATGCATTGCATTAAGGTAAATTAAAACGCAGCAAAAAGAACAGCCTTCTAAATTGCAAAAGCGGACGCCTTTTCTGTTTTTTTTAACATAATGTTCAGGGGACATTAGGAATGATAATGTTTTTACTGAAATCAATGAGTTGTGTAATGCCAGACAGGAAAGGTCCTTCAGAGTGATATATCCTTTATGAAACTGCTCTAGAAGATGACTCTCCTGAACAATAGGTCCCCCTTTATTATGCTAACCCAATAACAGCACCAATAGAAGCACAAAAACTTTGATCCTTACCATTCACAGAAAACTGATCATCTTTTTTTTTTTTCCCGTCACATCTAAGGAAAAACATGTACCTAAAAAAAAATATTTTTGTGTTAAAGGTTTCTATCACTTTATTTTAGCAGGAATGACTGACATTTTGGGACTCCTATTGCTTGGAAATCAGCCAAACCAAACCAGAAAGGCTTTGACTTGATGAATGAAGAGAGTCAGCTACTGTAAGATTGTCAGTAAGCAATGTTGTCAGTCCAGTGCAGGTATCAGCCAGTGGTGACAGACGCTGAGGTGTAGCTATAGGGAGTACAGACTTTGCAGTATTGTCTGGCCCCAGGCCCTGGTATTTGGTGGAGCCCAATGGCGCTCTTGATGGTTGAAAGTCTTGGTGCAAAGTTTGCTCTGAGGATAAAGAGCTTCAAGTTATGTTACTAAACCTAAAGTACAACTGCTTTTTGCAGGCTTGGATTATTACAGAGAGAAACACTGAGGCCAAATAACAATGAAAGTTGCAAAGAAGGACTTCAAATCAACTGGTAAATAGAAGATGAAATGACTGAAATGTATGGTTACTAGCAATAAATCAATTAAAAAATAACTTAATTTGCTACCATTACAGTTTTACATTTCATCTATTATTAAACTGACCTTTAATGCAAATGTACCATCAGGTACATACCTTTTTTTTCTTTACATTAGTCAATTGGCGTTGACGCAGAGATTCTGGTGGCGTGGTCCCTTTTTTGAAATGCCGCCCAGTTTCCGCACTAGGCGGCGCTCTTTTGCCAGGCACCGGTCCCCCTCTGTGTGTTGGAGCTTAGCCCCCCAGTGTGACCATATCGCCTCCCCTCTGCGACATGGCTCCATTAGAGACGGGCTGATGCACGACAAAAGAACGACGCACAACAGGCGATGTTTCAAAAAATGTACCTCACCACCGAAATCCCCATACTGACACCAATCTGTGATGGTACATTCATTTTAGTAAATGTCTTTTTAATACAGGAAGTGCAGGGATTTTGTGTTGTGCAACCAATGTTGTTTTTTCTCCTCCTCCATGACCTAATCTTCATGCTCATTTAAAACTTTTCATGGTGGTGTGGATGTTAATCTTGTTGAACTGATTAAAATGCTTCATTACTGTGAGGCTATGTTCACACAGCGTATGAGTCCGGCCGTAGTGCAAACCGTGAATATACGCACGTAGTTCATATGCGTTCGCTTGAAAGTATACGATATACGCCTGCACAATGCACACTACATATGAACTTATGGCCAGACCGTATGCGGCGCCGTGAAAAATGAACACGACCATTGTTTGAGGATGGAAATGTTCCAACTCACGGCCGTGGATTTCCATGCGGTCCCATACGAAGTACTTATTTCAGCCAAATTGAACTTGATTTTTCGATCCAAAAGGTTCTGTGAGTTTTATTGGGCTGGGCGAAGATTTCCAAGTAAATGACCTGTTTCAGATCGCTTTGAAACAAGCTAGGGAAGCATAACTTTACTACGGGCATATGTGTGCGGTTCGTACGCATCTGGCCGCATGTCGATTTTTCCCATGTCTGTAGTTTCAGCCGCACATGCGGCCGGACTCATACGCAGTGTGAACATAGCTTAAATCTGCAAATGTTTTGAAACCCATGACTTTAGTGGATCCAAAAAACAGAAAACACTTGGCATGGATGAAACCCTCGGCCAGTTTACCTTTCTGCTGTGTATTAGTGTTGTAACAAGTGAGACAAGTGTTTGCACATGGAAAGGTAATAAGGGTTAAAGGTCACACTATTGGACTAGAGTACAAGCAAATGCCAATCGCATGTTTGCAATCTCCTAGAGCGTTAATGCCTGAAATACCTTGAAAAGTACTTTTCTCAGTCTTCATGTTTCCACCTAAAAAGCCTGTCCCATGCTACGACGTGAATTACACCACATACCTCCCTAAATGATATCCTTACTTTCTGCTTCATTTATTTATAACTGTAGAAAATAATTATATTATGTCTAAAAAATATTTTAAGAACTGAACAATTACATTATTTTTTTCACTTAATGTAAGGCAGTTTAAATACCAACAGGAAGATGGGAACGCCCCTTTAAAAGGAGATCTATTATCTGTCACACAACATAAATCTAAACTTAGTTACTCTTGTGAGTGATTGAGGATGTTGCCCGCAGTAGGGAAACTTACAGTGCAGCAGCAAGCTTTGCTGAGGGGGCTCAGTACTGTAAGGCAATCATTCTGAGACAGGGAGCATGCCAGCCTGCAGCACTTGGAGTTTTGGTCATTCCTCTTTGACACTTGGCATAGCAAGAATAATGAACAGTCATCAAAAACATCAAATATAATGAACCAGAGAAAAATCTGAAAATAATAATTGCCATTATAAGTCCAAGTTCACTCATTTGTTTCGGGGACAATGTGAACCTAGGAGCCTAGAGTGAAAGGTGAAATAGTGACTCCTTTCTTTTTATGACTCCTTATTTTTTAAACTAGACAGGGAGGATAGTTACCTGCAGGAAACACAGAGTAGTGTGTGTGTGTGTGTGTGTGTGTGTCTCCATGTTTGTGTCTGTGTGGAGGGGGAAAAAAGGGTAAATGGCAATATTTTATTGTTATATACTGTACATATTTGCCAATTAAAGAAATCATCACTGATCTATTTAATGGTAAGAAATTCAATCTTTATATAGATATTAAGATCTTATTAACATCAAAACCTTACCCATAGTTTAAAATATACTTAGGTTACTATTAAAATACCTGAAATACTCGGTTTGATAAAAAGGAGCTTTTCTTTGATCTTTGATACATTTCCCAAACCCTGTTGCATTGGTTAGCTATTGATAATAAATGCATATAAACATTAGCATAGCTATAAGTATTTTAAGGTGTCCCTCCAACTAAAAATAACAGGTTAACATTGTTATGGAATCGTTTTACATAATTTCCACAACGTCCCACACCATCACCACCTGCTTGTTACAGCCATTTGCTGTCAATCATGGCAAGCAGAGGGAGGCAAGGAACAGTGGTGTGGGAATAGGGAAGAATAGCTACAGTGAGTATACTGAAATACTCTAGTTTCTATTATTTTATGATTTTAATATGGTGAAGATCATGTTCAAATGCATAGAAAGCAATGAAAACAAAAAAAGTAATAGATAGACAGGCATGACAGCACCCTAGTAAACTAACTGACAACTAGGTATGTTGGGCAGGGTAGTATAGTGATACCATTTTTCTCTGAAAGTCAGTAGAGGGTGTAGTTTATAGGCAGGACAATAGATTAAAGAAAAAAAACTTAAAATGTTTTTTTATTTTATATTTTCACAACTAAACAAAAGCAACTTGAACATGTAGACCACACATTGAGCAAATTTACCTAAATGCTTATTTTAATTTCTCTTGGTAAACCTGAATGAACACATAGATCAGTTTGGCTCATATTATTCTCTGTCAATGTGAATTGGGTGACATAAAAACCTGAAGCAACTGATATACCAACAACCTATGTAAGAAGTAGACATTAACGTACTGTCAGGGAACAATATTGGTAAGGTATAAAAAAAAAAAAAACACACAATACTGTACTAAAGCTCATTCGCTGTCTAATACTAGCATGTTGATCAAATGTTAACTCCGTAAGTTCTTGAAAAATTATAGTGCAGCCCTGTGCACAAGTCATTTTTCTAAACTAAATCAATTACCAGTTGTGGCGGTAAGTACCTTATCAGAGGCTCTGTCTCCTATCACATAGATTGGATCTTGCAGAGGGCTGCCCTATAATCACTTATCAATAACATTTTAGTTTTGCTTTACTACATAACAATTAGGCTATGTCCACATACTATTTTTAAGGTGAAAAAAAGTCATGTGTGTACCATAACCTTAAAGGGGGTTATCCAGGATAATAAAAACATGGCTGCTTTCTTCCAAAAACAGCACCACTCCTGTATTCAGTTTGTGTGTGGTATTACAGCTTCGCTCCATTCACTTCAGTGGGACTGTGCTTCAATACCACACTTAACCTATGGATAGGTCTCTGCAAGGCATTAATAGTAACAGTAAGTCTCTTTCCACTTATATGTACTTTTTATGTCATATATGTCACTTTTTCTGTTTGGGGCAAATTGCAGATAAGGGAGCACAAAATAACAGGGTTGGGCTATACAGTAGAACACAAGCTTAGATTTATTGGAAACGCTAATATTCCTTAATATAGAAATACTTTTTATTTTACCTATTTTATCTATTGACTTAGGACCAGTTCACACTGAACACTAAGGGCCCTATTCCACAGTAACGATAATCGGCCGGATCAGCCCCATTTGGCCCGATTCGGCCGATTATCTTTGGGTGAAATAGAGAGAACGATCAGCCGATGATCGTGTCATCGGCTGATCGTTCATTTAGGGCCAGACCTAAAATCATCGTTCCCCCACCGCGCATCGCTACGGTTGAATAGCGGTGCGCGGCGGGCGACCAACGATTTGAGAAGAAACAGCATCAGCATCATCATACATTACCTGGCTGCAGGGCTTCTTCTCTGCGCTGTCTTCATCCCCGAGTCCCGCGCGCTCTATCTTCTGAATGGCCGGTCAGCTGACGGAGCGCTCAGCCAATCACAGGCCGGGACCGCAGCGGCCTGTGATTGGCCGAGTGTGGCCTGTCAGCTGACCGGCCATTCAGAAGATAGAGCGTGCGGGACCCGGGGAGGAGACGGAGCGGAGGACAAGCCTTGCAGCCAGGTAATGTATGATGCTGCAAGGACACCGGTAACGATGTCCTTGCAGCCCTCGCTCAACGATCATCGGGCCGTGGAATAGGCCCAGTAAACGAGCGGTGATCTAGCAGATCGCCGCTCGTTTACATCGTTGATCGGGCCCTCCTCGGCCCGTGAAATAGTACCCTAAGTGTGAAATGCCCATAGCAACCAATCACAACTCAACTTTCAGTTATGGTAAAATGTAAGAGGAGCTTTAATTGGCTTCTGTGTATTTATACACCAGCCAGCTTTTAGAGCAGAGTGGTGGTCTGTAACCTAGACAATGGGTTGTCAACAATAGTAGGGAAAGAGCGGTATATCATGAGAAGGAGGTAAGTTTGCTAAATTAATGTATTTGCAAAAATATTTAACTTGAAGAGTCCTACAAGTATATTATTTTTTTAATAACTATGATAGTATTCATACATTCTGGTAAAACTCTGTTGTTCCTTCTTCTACTATCACTACTTCGGTTCCAATTCATTGATCTACCCATGGCATGTTTAGTATGAGCACCACATATAAAGTTGTGCTTTAATTCGAAAGTTCAGCTTGATTGGGTTTTCCAAACACTTTGTGGGAAATTTATCAAGGGTTTTGTGCCTATTTTTCGGTAAATAATTGAATTTTTACCAATTTTTGGTCTAAGTTCTATTTATGAACCAGTATTCGAAAGGCAAATATTTTTTTAGATGCAACTTTTTTTTAATCTGCCTGTTTTGAGTATTCACCCAAAAATTCGTATAATCTGGGATAAGTGCCCAATTTATCATTTGCAGCTTTTTAAAAAGTCGCACAAACAAGTGCAGTCTTACATCTCGTCAGCACCAGGTGAATATAATTGCGCAATTTTTTCATATTAGCGACTTTTTTGTGCGACTTTTTTGCGCCTTTTTACTTAGATACATTTACTATGGCAGTGCTACATGATAATAAATCAGTCACAAGATATTGGAACAAAATACACCCCAATCCCCATTAGAATAGTTGCACACATTAGACTCCTTAGTAAATGTCCCACTTTCTGTATTCCGATGTAAAACTGTCAATAATGTCTTTTCATCTTCTCATCTTTCCATTATCCAGGTTTAACATTTTGATGGAACTGCGCAAAACCCATAATCATATTTTTTTGTCTTATTTTTATTGCTTTATCCTTTTCTCACCAAGTACCAGACTACTAGACACTGTTTGATGCCTGTATTGGCTATTGTTTGAAATGGATTTAAGAGGGCTAAAGCTTTATGTTTTTTCTACTTTCTTTTGCTACCAATTATGATGCCTTTAAAAAAAAGTCTGATTTGACATTTTAATATTGATGATGGAAGAAGTTGGATGCAGCCCTAGGGAGTCTGGGAAAACATGCCACCAGTACTCAATCGGACTCAAGCATGCTTGATTTGCACTTATCTCTACTAATGACTACTAAGTTTAAAGTGTTAGAATGGATAGGACAATTACCAAGAATACCAAGAATATGCATCCTTTCACTTATTTAGTCATAACAGCAGTTTGTGATGCTATAACCTGGTAATAGATTCCTATTAAGAAAAAAGAAAACTAAAGCATATTGGCCAAACCAGGTTCAACTTCAGCTGGCTATATCTTGTGATCACAGCAGGTCCCAGGAGAGAGACTCTATGCGATCTTAAAATTTTCACATTCCATTAAAAAGTCACAGCACTGACCATGCTTCTCCATCATATCTTTGCAGCATAGCGGTCACTGATCCAGAATCAGCAACAGCCGTTTTATGCTTACACCGAGCTCATCAACCGGCCCACATGTCAAAAGTTAGTTTATTTGACAGTATCCATTTAAATTGCCACCAAGTCTTTTGGTGTTTATACTGGACACCACATAAAAATATGTCACATAATTACATAGTAAAGAATCTGCAGCTCATGTGACAGATTGTCTTTGTGTATAAAGCAGGGGTAATACAAGGACGGGTCAGATGCTGGCAACTGATTACATGTGAAATTTCACTGTATATACCGCCTTGCCTCAATAGTCTACAATACACACAATCATATTACTGCTTTCACTTACCGTATGGTAATATGCTGTACTATTACACATTTCAGGCCCCTAAAATCTGCCACAATGTCCTGGCTTCTTTTTGCCCTCAGCATGTCACTTTCTATTGATGGGACCAAGCCGAGCAGTGACAAGTACAAGTAAAAATATATTGGTGTGTACTAATCACTAATTCCACATTGCAGTTAGGGCTCATTCTTGATTTGGCCCTCTACTATCCACATACATTGGTAACCTCTCACAATTGGGTGCCAACATGTATTTGCATGAGAGCCATGGGCCCTATGTACTGAAATGGTTTGACCTTCTTACTCAGACACAAAAGTGGGGTTTATTGGTTGAAACAGGGTAATGCTGCTTCCAGTGATTGGCTTAGTAGGCAGTCCCTGTGCTTGCCTTGGAGGCTAAACAGACGGGCAGCAGAGGAATATACATTTTTTAATGTGCTGGAACACATGTTTGCAACATCTCTTACATGTAGCACAATCTCTAGCTATGGGTTGTGTCTGGTATTACAACTTATTAGTTTTAAACTACTCCAAACAGATGTGGTTCAGTTTAAAGAAAAAAAGTACTTTTTATTGTAATCTTAAACAAATATCATTTAAAGAGGAAGTACCAAAAAATGAAAAACGGCAGTCAAGAGGGTGCAAGAAAATACTAAACAAATAAACTCACCCCTCCTCATGCCTCCATTGCGCCACTCCTGGGTCCCATTGATGGCCACTGGCTGTCAATTTCTGCTGAAAACTGGGTGTGTCATATACCCAGGTCTTCCAGTTGCAACATCACGGCCCAGCTGAGCAATTGTCCACTCATCCGGTCAGTGACTAGGGCAGTTTCCTGCACCCACACCCACACTTGGACCAATATCCTATAGATACATTTGTTTTGAATGTATGCTGCTTGCCTGCCTCTTTCTAGAGCTCCCATAGGCTTAAATGTAGAGGTACACATGCAAATGCGTTCCCCCTCTATAGGATGCTATAAAGATTTTAGTAGCCACAAATCAAATAAGAGGATTACTAAACCCTAGTATTCTAAAAAGGTGAGGGTCCTAGATATGGGATCTGCTCTCTTTTTGGAATTGGTGACAATTTCTGTGGGTATGCAAAAAATGTTTAAAGGGATTCTCCAGGAACAACATTTTAACTACAAAACCTCTGATACTTTGCTACAGATGGCCCATTAAGTATCATCCAAAGACTGCTTGTTTTTATGGACTTTTGCAAACAATTGAAGTATAGTGGCCCAGACCACAAATCCAGTCAATATAATGACTTTTCAGATTCCTTTTTAGGTCAGGCTATGGGCAAATGCGTGAACTGTGAAAGCCATGGTTATGTCCATTGACCCATAGAATAAAATGGGTCCTAACATAACCTCAAATACAGACTAGCAATTGCATATAGTATACAGACAGTTTATTATGGTTGTGTGATCGCAGAATAACCAGGCAATTCTTTCAAAGATGGCTTTGCAGAAACCAAAGCAATGGTGACCAGCAAGGACTGGAAGCCATTGGACATATAGGGGTTAGGTAGGTGAGCTGCAGGGGCTCAGGTATGCCTTTTTTATGTATAACTTATAAACCCCACATCAAGTATATAAAGAAAAGAAAAATGCTGTTTCTGGAAAAAAAAACATTTAAGATGGATAATCCCATTTAAGGGGAACTATCAGCAGGTGTGAATCCTCTCACATGCTGATAGTTCCCCTTAAATGGGATAATCCATCTTAAGGCTGGGTTCACACTATGTATATTTGAGGCTGTATTTGGTCCTCATGTCAGGCCCTTTAGCAACCAAAACCAGGAGTGGATTGAAAACACAGAAAGGCTCTGTTCACATAATGTTGTAATTGAGTGGATGGCCGCCATATAACGGTAAATAACTTCCATTATTTTAATACAACAGCCGTTGTTTTAAAATAACGGCACATATTTGCCATTAAATGACGTCCATCCACTCAATTACAACATTATGTGAACAGAGCCTTTCTGTGTTTTCAATCCAATCCTTGTTTTGGTTGCTATACAGCCTTAAATATACAGCCTCAAATATACGTAGTGTGAACATAGGTTAAAGGGTTCTTTTCCAGAAACATCATTTTTTTCCCCTACTGCGCACAGGATGCTGAGGATGAAGGCATGTCTCTTACCTTCATCCTTGGCGCCGTTCCCGTGTAGTTTTAATGTAATCCTGCATCCGGTAAGGTAATTTGGAGTACTGCAAATCCAGCCGAACCACTCATAATCTTTAGAGGGGGCAGGTCAGCCGGTGGTGGGGCAGTGCTCCAAATGGCCTTAGTGACAAAGGACTATACAAAAACTGAAACAGAGATGAGGATGAAGGTAAGACATACCTTGATCCTTAGAATCCCGTGCGCATTAGGGAGCTATCAGTAGGTTAGATTCATCTTTTCATCTTTTACCTTTAAGAAGTAAAGTAAAATAACATTGTCATGAATAGTGTATTTATTCATTTTCAGTTATGGACTGAAGTAATGACTGGGCATTAACATTTTTTACTTTTAATAAACATAGTTTATTTCTGCTACTTTTTTCGGTTCTCTGTGCATTTTAATAATCATTATTATTTTTAGAAATTATAGTTTCCATATATTATATTTGCATTTCTTTATAATATTTATCAGGACACTGCATTTGCTAGAGGATCACATGCTATAAAATCCTGACTGGCTGCTAAGGAGTTAATTGTAAAGGTAGAAGGTGGCAAGTTTGTAGAGTGCTTCATTTTCAGTCACTATGTCATGGTATCCTGGGTAATTACTGGGGCTTAAGCAACACCACACCTTAGATAAACCTGTAATGCAGGAGTTTTCTACAAACATTTTCTTTTCTACAAGCTGCAGCTTGCCTCACATGTATATATTTGCACTCTACGTTTAGCTCTCTACTTCCCTGGCTAGTTCGTACTTGGCTTAACTAACAAATCCCAATTTGTTGACTTAGCTCCATTCCTCTCCAGTGCGTGCGTGAGACAGCTATGCCATTAATGTCGTAGCTAGTACTGCGGGGTCACCTGACTTTATTTTTCCACCATTTATAAATATAGTGAAGCTGAAAAAAAAGAACATCTAAAAGGTTCAGTGAAAGGTGAGGATTTAGGGTCACTTTAATAAATCAATGTACAAACATGCAACATATTTCAGTTTTTTTTTTTTATGTATGTCGGTATTTCAAGCATATGAAACATATCACCAACGATGTATAGGTGTATGAGGTATTTGTTCATATCTTACTTGTCCTAGTGGCTTATAACACATTCAAGTGCTGGGCATTCTATTTCTAACCAATTAATAGCAATCAGAGCATAAAAACATCTAAAATTGATAGCTAAAATATTCATTTTCCTAGGAAAGTCATTTAAAAGCCAGTGTATTGCATAAAGTTGACCATGAAATATTAAATATAGGAATGTTTCTCAACCAATCTAAACTGACATTGCCCATTAAATGTTCATAGTAGTATTTACTTCACTTATCTAACCACTCACAGGCTGGCTTATCTCTGTCACTACTTAGAGTATCACCCAACTGAAAGTATTGTGAACATTTGGTGAAAGGAAATATCAGGTTTGTTTACTAAGATGAAACCAGCCAGTACGTCTTAAAGCACTTAACAAAATAAAACTGCGGGAGAAATTCCAGTCAGCCAGTTTCAGCTTTTAGTTCAACTTATGATATATTAAACTCCAGCAGGTCTACATCTTGCAGACTGCACGCTGGAGAATAGACCACAATCATCTCACATAGTCCTTGGCTGAGAAGAAGAAAAAAGATCTGACGTGCAGGATTTATTTGAGATTTTTGGAAAGTCTTTCTTTCTTTCTTTTTTTTTTTTGGAGAGAGAGAGAATTGCTGATAATAACCTTGCTGATCAATGGGCAAGCATTTTTACTCTCATTACACAACAAACCAAACAGAAATAGATACTTGGATGCATAATATGAAGATATAAACAAGGTTTAAAGAGTAATTCCAAGATTTCCAGATTCCCCCTATTGAATGGATAGGGAATCTCTACCTGATCGGTGGTGGTCTGATCTCTTAGATACTCATTGATCACTAGTAGAGAGGATAATTGTCCCCTGGGTTAAAGGAGCTGTATCGTGCATGTTTAACTGCTGCTCCCATCATTCTCTATGGGACTTTGAAACATTGTTGAGCAATGGGCTTGGCTACATTCAGAAGCAGTATAGACAATGAATAGAGTAATGGCTGCTCCTCCTTTCAATCGGAAAAATTGACCTCCGTTCTCATAATTATTGTGGAGCACCAGTAGTTGGACCCCTACTGATCAAATAGTAACCCCTTAACCTGTGGATAGAGGATAACTTTTAATCTTGGGATATCCTCTTTAAATATATATATGCATACACAAGCAGTTTAACACTGTTATACAACTGATCTAAAGCTGGCCATGCACAGCCAACTGTTGTCAGACCCCATCCAGTGAGAGAGCTGCTGGCACTACTGTGTTATAGTCTCTGCAGGATACTTCAGGACAGGAATTGTCCGAAGAGATTTCTCTTCTATTACACTTCTATGGTGAGTCACACACACATCCAAAATTTATAGAAGGTACAAAAGTGGCACTCACAAGTAACAGATAAATGTGATGCTTTATTTCAGGGAATAACAAACCTAACAGCAGGCACCTGCTATATCTGTGGAACGTATGTGCTGTTATGTCTGTTATGCCCTGCAATGAGTGCAGCTTTTGTTCTTTCTATGGATATTGGACGTGTTGTCAAACCCCTCTTGCAGTAATATATGTCCTATAGAAGCAAAACAATATCCATAGGGAAATCCATAAGGACCTCCATCTATCTTACATTTATGTTGTATTGTGTGGATATGCTCTAAATGCTCAAATTGGGAATTCCACTTAAAAGGGAGTCTGTCAGTTCCATACCAGGTAGAGAACTGCAGGCACTGGCAGATAGGTGATAGGGAGATCAAACAGATGATGCCTTTGTCTTTGCTGATGGCTTTTGCTACATTATAAAATTGTATTTATCCTTGAAAGCTGAAGTGTCACTGAGCCACAGCATGTACACTTCTTCCCTCCCACACCCTCCCTGTCTTGACTGATTGATATACAGGACCGAGCCTTCAGCCTTGTACATAATACACCAAGAAAGGGAGAGGTGGGGGAGTGAATAGTCCTGCATGCTGTAGCTCAGCATCACTTTTGTGGCACTTCAGCTTTCAAGGAAAAATGTAACTGGGGCACCCTTAGACACCAGAGTCTGTGACCTTTACATCCCCCAAACTTATTCTTGTATCCTAAGGCCACGTTCACACAACGTATATTTTGCATTAACCATGGCAGTTGTTGTGATTTGCAGCAGCGGCCGTGATTAATTCAAAGTATGCATTGCACTGAAATCAATGGGAACCCAGTCGGAGTTTATACACATAGGGGGAGATTAATCAAACCTGGTGTAAAGTGAAACTGGCTCAGTTGCCCCTAGCAACCAATCATATTCCACCTTTCATTTTCCAAAGAGTCTGTGAGGAATGAACGGTGGAATCTGATTGGTTGCTATGGGCAACTGAGCCAGTTTCACTTTACACGATGTTTGATAAATCTCCCCCATAGTATACACTCCGTCCAGGATTCCTAGTGGCCGCAGCAAAAACTGACATGTCAGTTTTGTACAGTCGCTATTCATTGAATAGCAGCTGCACAGAACTGTCAGTTCACACAATGGAGCGTGCGGCTCAATTCAACATAAATTAAGTTCATCCGTCTGATACTGAAGTACTTGCTGGGATGATCTTCACAGACACCGGCCGTTCTGTGAAACAGCTGGGTCACAGAACAGCCGGTGTCTTATGCTGTGTGAACCTCACCTAAGGCAGAAAATGTGTACTCCAGTAGTAGTATATATGGGAAATCTAAATTAACACATTTAAAAATGATAAATCTCCCAATAAACACTTTGGGAGACTTTGCTCAAATCTGGCCATCAACTGAAATTGGGATTTTACACTTTTTTTTTTTTTTTTTTACACACATTTGGATTAACCCCTACACTGCCATGACATGACATATACCAACTGAGACGAGGCCACAATGGCATCCTCTTGGCCTCTGTCAGGAAATGGAAGTCTAGGAATAAGTTTACCACATAATCCAGTAGCTTTCTTAATGCGAGCCCAACATGCTTTATGTTTTAATTGTTTACTGTTGTACTAATACAAGATCAGAATTCATATTATAACTTCTTGTATGTTTGGGTGTCCATACTTACACTGGCAAACTCAAAAATTTTATTTTTTAAATAACTCAAGTAGCTTAGATCCTGACTCCACATAGCTATGAGTTTATCACCTCTAGCCACCATTTATAACAGGATGAGTGAGGTCAGCACACTTGGTAGTTTGGACATGGGCGTCAATTGTTTCGTTTGCCTTTAGAAAATCTTGGGTAACAAACTAATTTCCACCTAAGAAGTGGTCATGACCTCAGTTAACCTCTATATTACACTATGGTATATTGACTTTCAAAGTAATTTCACACAGTATACCAATGCAGAAATGATGATGCACCTTCATTCAGATGTAATGGCTCCTTCTTTACAGTTGCATGCAAGGAACGGGGTAAACCCAGTCTGTTTTGTTATGTTTATGAGGATCGACATCTTGTGGACACAGAGACAACTATGAGATTATATGTGTTATTTTTCACACTTGGATGCAAAAGTGAAACCAAGCACTGACCTTGAGAGCAATAGTTTTATTTAGTTTTACAGTTACATGTGTCACTATTTGATAAGTAGAAGTGATCCTGTTCAGTAGATGACATTTTCAGCCTGTCCTGCACCTCCTCAAGAAAAGCTTTAAATGTCTTCCATTATGCACAGGACTGAAATGAAAAATTGTGGCTAACGCTTGTCATTCTAGTGTTCAGCAGCGCTCTGAGAAACATCTCAAGATCTTAATGTATGTGTAGTACTGTAGTTTGAGATTCAACCTTATGCATTAGTGTTATCACGGTATCAAGACCGCCCTATCAGATTGTACATTTCACTTTGCTACTTACATTACCTTGTATACATGCATTTCAGATATGACTGTCAGAGCTAAGATAGCAGATAGCCAATAGTGAATAAAAATCCTTAGTCCCATCAATGGAGAAATGCTTTCCTAATGTCTAATTTATTTCCCTTGTAATTGAAAATTGTATATTTAATGGATTTTAATGGAGTTGAAGGATATATAAATAAATAAATAAATATAGTGGTGTCTTGGATTATGAGCATAATTTGTTCCAGGGCTGTGTTTGTAATCCAAATCACTCTTAAAGCAAACAAATATTCCCATAAGAAATAATTGAAATGCAGAGAATTTGTACCACAACGCAAAAATAATGTATTATTCTGAAAAACATGTAAATCAAATGAGACAAACATTTATAAACAGCTTAATATGTCATATTATATGTTACTGTACAGCATAGAAGTCAGCATGTGGTGTATAATGTATAGTAAGTGCATAAACCTGAAAAAACAGCAGCAGTTTGTAGAAAAAGGATGGAGCTGCAGATCCACATAAGGCAGTAGCATAGTACAACAGGCTAGAATAGAGAAGCAGGGCTGCTGTCAGAGGTCTGTGTGGTCACATGACAGCAATGGGGAAGGTGGGTGTGTTCAGCATGGACCAATCAGGAAGTGAGAAACACAGAGCTGTGCAGGAGGACAGAGACAGAAACGTTACATACAGCAGTGTGAATGGCTGAGTATAAGTGCAAGCAAATTATAGCAGCAGTGTATATAGCTGAGTGTGAGTGCAGGCACATTATAGCAGCAGTGTGTAGAGCTGAGTGTGAGTGCAGGCACATTATAGCAGGAATGGAGAGGATAGGAAACACGAGGGCTGACAGAGACTGCAGGGAGCATGAAGGAATAAATAGGTGCATTCGCCCTCCCACCCAGTACAGGGAGCTCTTAATCCAAAGCAATGCTCTTAAACCAAGTTAAAATTTAAAAAAACTGTGAGCTCTTCTTGCAAATCGCCCTCAATCCAAGTTACTCTTAAACCAAGGACCAAGGTACCACTGTGTGTGTGTTTATATATATATATATATATATATATATATATATATATATATATAAAATTTTAATTTTATTTTTATCTTTTTCTATGTATCATTTTATATTATTATATTACTTTGTGTGACTGAGTATTACTTTAAAGAAGTAGTACAAAAGCATCAGTAGAGGCAAATCCACCAATGCAGCTGATTGGATGAAATGTAACAGAACCAGTAATCCTAGTAAAACATGGTTAGATGAAGTCCGAAATAGAAAAAGTCAGCATCTGGGTATCCGGGACAAATCTTCTTTAGGGGGTGTACAGATCCTGGGTTGCCAGCCCATACTTCAGACAAAGATCATGGAGAGAAGGAGTAGATCAAGCACTCCAAACAAAAAAATGTTAAAACCTTGAAACTTTAATCCATATGAAGTTTAAAGCTCCACTCGGAAGCACACAGTACAAGATGGCACGTTTTGTGCATGTGCACTTAATCAAGTCATATATGGGATATTGTTTTACTTCTAATGACATGATTAACCTTTAGACAACCCTGGGCATACCTGTACGTCCAGCGTTCACCTAGGGGACTTCAGAGAGGGGCCGCTCGGCCGCCTTTTAACCCTTAGACGACTTTGGACGTACCTGTACATCCAGGGCCACGCGGCCGCCGCGCTCTGAACCACCGCGGTCCCGGGTGCCGCTCATAGCACGGGACCGCGGCTATTAGCGGGCACGGTCTGATCACCGTGCCCGCTAATAAAGTAATCGGATGCAGCTGTCAAAGTTTACTTGAATGCAGCCATCCCTGGTGTCTAGTGGGGTGGATCGCTTCCCTGGGACATTGTCCCGGAGGAGCGGTCCACACATCTTACTGCGTCCGAGGTCAGAGCCGTAATGGCGCTGATCCCAGCTCAGCACTTGATTGCTTCCGGCTGCAGCAGCAAGAAGCAATCAATGTGCCTATCTCATTGATCTATGCTGCATATCTATGCAGCATAGATCTCAATGAGAGATCAGTGTACTTATACTAGAAGTCCCCTCCCCTAATAAAAGTCTGAATCACCCCCTTTTCCCATGTTATAAATAAGAATAAATAAATAAATAAACATGTTTGGTATCTCCGCTTGCGTAATTGCCCAAAATATTAATAATTATTAATTAATTATTAATCACATTTCTGATCTTGCGCGGTAAATTGCGCATTTTTGGTAGCATCAAATCCAGAAAAATTTAATAAAAAGTGATCAAAAAGTTGCATATGCGCAATCAAGGTACCGATAGAAAGAACACATCATGGTGCAAAAAATGAAACCTCAGACAGCCCCATAGACCAAAGGATAAAAGCGCTATAAGCCTGGGAATAGAGTGATTTTAAGGAACATATATTTGTTAACAATGGTTTGAATTTTTTACAGGCCATCAGATACAATGAAAGTTATACATGTTACATATCGTTGTAATCGTAACAACTTGAGGAACAACGGCCAACGGCCTAAAAACAACAACCGGCCAAATAAAAGAAATGCGTTTTTTTTCTCAATTTCACCACACATTGAATTTTTTTCTGGTTTTGCAGTGTACTTTATGAAAAAATTCAGCCTTTACTTGCAAAGAACAGTTAGTGGCACAAAAAATAAGGGCTCATGTGGATTTCTAGGTGAAAAAATGCAAGTGCTATGGCCTTTTAGGCACGAGGAAGGAAAAACGAAAACGCAAAAATTGAAATTGGCCCGGTCATCTAAGGGTTAAGATTTTTACATTTGGAGTGCTGGATTTACATCTCTCTATAATCTTTGTCTTTTTCAATCCTTCATTGGCACTCAAATGCAAATGCAATGTTCCAACCGTAAAAGCTTGACAAGACCTATATGGTCTAAAGGACTTGAAAGGGATATCTTGCCTGGATGATGTTAGAGATTTTTTGTCTTGGAATTTAACTAAAAATTACAGTCCAACATGCTGGATATTTTTTCCTGGGGTTCTTTCAAGAGGATTGGATGGTAATCAAAATCTATGGGTTAAGGCAAGTTATAGCATAAGAGTGGCACATGGGCTCAATGGTTACCGCTGTTGCCCTGCTGACATCCTGATTTCAAATCCCACCAAGACCAACATGGAGTTTTTATGCTCTCCCCAGTGGCATCGCTAGGCATGAATATTCGGGGCACAAGCCCCGAATGAATTCAGCCTAGCCCAAAAAGTTTATTTGACCCTGCCACCAGCGGCCCGCAAAGGCTGAAAAAACCACAGCCATAGTCTCTAATAGGGATCCCTAGCCTGTCTGCACTATTTATTGACTGCCTCACATCCTGACCGGACACTACTACCATGAGGTCATCCAGCACTTGTTTATTGGACACATGCGCTGCGGCCGGCCACAGCAGCGCCACGCTCCCGCCCAGTCTCCGTTCTTCTTCACCTTGGCATTCTTCTCCTGTATGACCTGGACCCCTGAGTGAGCGAAGTGTGTGAGTGGTCAGGTTAATTGCAGGCAGAGAGGAGAACTTTATTACTATGGTGGGCACAGCAGGCACATTATTACTATTTATAGGGCACAGAAGGGGGCATTATTACTGTGGAGGGCACAGCAGGAGACACTACTACGGGAGGCACAGCAGGGGGCATTATTTATATACAGTGGCACAGCAGGGACATTATTACTTTATGGGGGCACAGCGGAAGACATTATTGCCATATGGGGTCACAGCAGGGGGCATTATTACTATATGGGAGTACAGCAGGGGACATTATTACTATATGGGGCAGAGCAGGGGACATTATTACTATATGGATGGCACAGCAGGGGACATAATTAATATATGGGAGAACAGCAGGGGACATTATTACTATATGGGGGCACAGCAGGGGACATTATTACTATATGAGGGCACAGCAGGGGACATTATTACTATATGGAGGCAAGCAGGGGGCATTATTATTATATGGGAGCACAGCAAGAGACATTATCACTATATGGGATACAGCTGGGGACATTATTACTATATGGGAGCACAGCAGGAGACATGATTAATATATGGAGGCACAGCAGGAGACATTATTACTATAGGGAAACACAGCAAGAGACATTTTTACTATATGGAGGCACAGCAGGGGCATTATTACTATATAGGGGCACAGCAGGAAACATTATTACTATATGGAGGGCACAGCAGGAGGCATTATTACTATAAGGAGGGCAGAGCAGGAGGCATTATTACTATATGGAGGCATAGCAGGGGACATTATTATATGGGGCACAGCAGGGGACAATATTACTATATGGAGGCACAGCAGGGGACATTATTACTATATGGAGGCACAGCAGGGGATCCTACATACAGGGGGCATCTCACTTACCTACTCAATTAAATGACACCAAACAGTGGAGTTTCTACAGGAGTGGAAAAAGGAAGGACATTGGTGGAAAAGTGTGAAGCCTAATGTTTGTGTGGCAGGTCTGGCCGGATGAAGAGGAAAAGGGAAAGAGAATATCTCAGATCAAAGAAGACGTCACCTGTGAGTCACTGAATGAGGTTTTTGCATTTTGTGGTACGTTTTCTTGTAGGCGTTCCCCAGAGGCTGTGTGTACAGAGGGAGCTGTGAAGGAGCTACCAGGGCCACTCTTGTAGTAGTGTGCACCGCTGTGGTGTACTGCTACTGATGACAGTGACCCTGACAGGAGCCTGGGGAAGGTGTCTCCTTAGCTGCAGTTATTATGAGTGGCGGCATTAGAGTTAGAGCAGTCATTGGGGTTATTAACTTCTGAACTGCGCCCCTTTGCTAACCACTTATGATGTAACTTAGAGCCCCGGATGTTTTGGGACCCTAGCAATGCCCCTGGTTCTCCCTATGTGCTCGGGGTATTCAGATTTTCTGAAAAGAGTCTTGATAAGTTCCTTTTGAATTTAGATTGTAAACCCCATTAGGGACAGGGAACGATATGAATAAAGACAAGCTCTGTACAGCGCTGCTGAGTATGTTGGTAAAATAGTAAATGTATAAATAAAGGAATGGGTATTGTCAGCTTTAGAAAAATGAAAGAGCTTTTGTATACAGTGGTGCCTGACCACCTACGGTACAGAGAAGAAGCAGACAAGCTCCATTCAAGTTATTGTAGCTGGCTGAAGCACTGAATCCATGCTCAGTCTCATGATTGGCGGGGGTCTCAGAGTGTAGAGTTTAATCAATGTTAAAGAGACTCTGTAGACTCTGCGACCCACAATCTGCCCTCCCCAAACCATTTGTACCCTCAAACAGCTGTTTTAATCCAATATCTGTCCTGGAGTCTGTTCAGCAAGTGATGCAGTTTTTGTCCCAAAAAACAACTTTTAAACTTGCAGCCCTGTGTCAAATTGGTGTGGCCTAGAGTGTCTATGCCCTAACCTTGCACCACCTTTCCGTCCCTCCTCCCCACCCTCTTCACCATTAGGAATGGCCCAGGCAGAATTTCTCATATTCCTCACTTGTGCTGGATCATTAAGGCACCTGTGCAGTGTTCAGACATGTGCAGTGTTCACACAGGTGATGAATAGGAAACCACCTGCCTGGAACTTTCCTAATGATAAAGAGTGGAGGGAGAGGCAGTGCAAGCCTAATGCACAGACACTCTAGGCCACACCAATTTGACACAGGGCTGCAAGTTTAAAAGTTATTTTTTAGAACAATAACTGCATCACCTGCCTAACAGACCCCAGGACAGATCTTGGATTAAAAGCAGCTATCTGAGGGTACAAGCGGTTTGGGGAGGGCAGATTGTGGGTACAGAGTCACTTTAAAGTCATGGCATATTCTTGAAATATGTCAATAATATAAGTTAGGGGTTACCCCTTTAATAAGGCACAATGTATAAAAAGTATTTGCCTTATAACAAGTACTTAAAATGTTCGAGATGACACCTATAAGGATAATGTGCACCAAGTGGATACATAACCCCTGAGATGTAATTACATTACTTATTCTTAAAATCATTCATCACAAGAAACTGTAGCCTTGTGATGTGGATCTCTGGAGTCTGTTGGTGTCTCAGATAGCAAGGATGTATTACAGTTTGGCAAGATACAAGATGTTTATTATTTCCCCTTTGTACACAAATGCCGGGTCTTAATTTCTCATCTTTCTTAATTACCTGCTTGTTGTTTCCGTGTCCTTTGCTCATAAAAAGTAATACCTCTTTGTAAGGAGATTGAACACCAATGATTTGCTTTCCTAAACAAATTGGTGACTTGTCAAGAACTTGGATCTACAGCACTCTTGGCTGGGAATTGTACAGACAATGTCTCGCCTTTCAACACTAGTCAAGTCAGCATCCAGAGCTAGGAAGATGCATTCAGAACAGTGGGGTCAATCCTATCCGCTAAAGAAAAAAGAAAAGTTAATAATGGAGCCCAGGTTATAGGATTTTTCCAAATAGTATAATTATTCTTGTTATTGTTACAGTAATAATATCATTCAATTTGCATTAAAAAGTAGTCAGTCACTTACTGATGGGGCCCCTACAATGTGGCTCCTACAAAGTTCACATGATGAAAATTTTACACTGTGAAACACAGAAAAGAAAAAAAAAACATGGTGAAACTATGTTCACAAGTATTATTGTCACCATTATTTCTGTCAGTATTTTGGTCAGTATTTGTTGCCAAAATTAGGAGTGAAACTGACAGAAAAAAAACTATAATGGGAAGTTGGGCACAATTTAGCTACGTATCTTTTTAGCTGAAAAAAACACAACATTATTAATGGCCATTGGTATCAACTGACAGCCTGAATCTGTACCAATATTTCCATGTTTTTAGGGTGCGTTCACATGTACAGGATATCTGGAGCAGATCTGATGTTGTGCTCAGTCATTTAGTTACAATGATATCTGCAGCATGAAATCTGGAGCTTCAAATCTTCTGCGCATCCTGTACATGTGAACGCACCTGGGGGCTGCGTTCACACTACGTATGTTTCAGTCAGTATATGTATATTTCAGTCAAAAGTGGGAACTGGGATGCGGGCATCCGTGTGTGCCCGCATCCTAATTCACCATTGAACACAATGGAGAGTGAGGCCGGAGCCACACTCTGCATTGTGTAACCTCTCAGGCTTGTGCGGACGCAATTCATTGAATATGAATATGAATAGGACATGACAGTTTTTCCAGCGGCCGCGAGGGATCCCGGCCGGAGCATATACTATACTCTTAATATAAAACTTATGTTGTGTGAACATGGCCTTAATGTGCATTTTGCTGCAGATTTTGCTGCTGATCTAGAACGAGAATCAGGAAACATGACCACACTTTTTTTTGGCTGTATGTTGGCAATTTTTTGGGATGGCCATTATTTGGCAACGAAACGATGGCCATACAAAAAAAGAGCCAACAAACACCGGAAAAAAAAAAAGAAAAAAAGATGTGGTTGTGGCCATATAATGATCATACTGAGGATATGAAAACATGTGGATGAAACTTGTATAATTTTGCCTACTTGCCAGGTCTGTATTCTGCTGCAATTTTACCTGGGCAAATCTGCAGCGTTTTTTCCATTGGTAAATTTCACCACACAATGTGGCTTTTTCTAAGAAATAATAAAAAGTAGTATGCAATATAAGACCTCTGGATCTAAAGGCGGACTGTGATATGTGCGATCATAAATACATATACACATTCCAACCACTATTTCTGGCCTTTTGTTTTTTGTAGTCTTTGTTTGTTAGAAATCTACCTGAATGGACTATGCATACGTATACAAATGCATCTCTAAACAGCTGTGTTTGTATTGGCCTGCAGGATGTGTTCTGGTACAATGCGATTGAACATCTTTCTCTTTGTCTATATAGATATAGCCTAATATTAAAAGTTTGGTTTTAAGACATCATAACTACTAATATATTAAACAATTTAAGTACATGACCACACTTTGGATCTTTTTTGGCCATTAGACCCCTTGTGGCCAATTAACGTCTGTTATTTCGAAATGACTGATGTCAATTGGTCGCAAAATGATGGCTATCTGAAAAAAAGCCCGTCAAATGGTTTTGGTTAAAAGCCGTATTAACACATTGGGGGAGATTTATCAAACTGGTGTAAAGTAGAATTGTCTTAGTTTCCCCTAGCAACCAATCAGATTCCACCTTTCATTCCTCACAGATTCTTTGAAAAATGAAAGGTGGAATCTGATTGGTTGCTAGGGGCAACTAAGACAATTCTACTTTACACCAGTTTGATGATTCTCACCCAGTGTTTTTTTTTTTTACCATTGCAGTACTGCCACATTTCTTCCATAATTTTTAAATTGCAGTAAAAACAGATAAAAACAGAGCAATTTTGCCACAATTGCACGAATCACAACTGTACTGCAAAAACAATGCAATGTGTGAAAAGAGCCTTTATGTGGACAGTTCTCTATTATATTATTATAAGGCAGGGATGAGGACCCTTGAGCCCTCCAGCTGTGACAAAACTATAATTCCCATTCGGATGTCCAGGCATGATAGCAATCGTAGCTCCCCATCTTGGTTATAAGCAATACATTTCACAGTGGCAGCCTGTTTTCCTTCAAATATATTATCAGATGGGCTGCTGAGGGGGGTTATTGTATATAAATAATGAAAAGAATCAAGTATACTGAGTAACAAACAGGTACAGTTGGAGGGGAGGGGTCTCTTACAATCTACAAATGCAACAAGTGAGACACCTTAAAGAGTTCTTCTTATTGGCTATGCATGTAACAGTATGTCATAGATCACATACATTTTCAGATTACATTTGCCTTATATAATAGTTAAAGCGTTTCAAATCCAATGTGTTTCAAATGTGTATCCATACTACCTCATTAAGAGAGAAAACTTTTTTAAGACGTACATCGTTACTCAATTATATTATAATTTCCTTGGGGAGAAGCTAATCATATATCATGTAGCTGTTATTGCTATTGGCTTGCTGTTTATTAAGATGGAATATATTGCTTAAAATTTCTTAAAATTCCTTGAAATCATTTGTATTTATTTCTGGAGGGACCGCACTGCAGTTCTGCAAGTTTACAGCTTTATTGATTCCATACTAGCATTGAACTTGAAGTCCAAACAGCTTGATACAGGACTGAAAGTCTGAAATGTCACAGTTAGAGAAAAGCGAACTTTTTAAAAGTTCAGTTCGACAGATTGGCCGAACTTTAACATAAAGTTCAGGTCTATCCAAACTGAATCTTAACCTCTTAGGGACCAAGCCTATTTAAGCCTTAATGACCAGGCTCATTTTTCAAAATCTGACCTGTCGTTCTTTATGCGCTTATAGCTCAGTGATGCTTTAACATATGCTAGCAATTCTGAGATAGTTTTTTTGTAACATATAGTACTTTATATTAGTGGCAAAATTTGGTCACTATCTTTGTGTTTTTTGTGAAAAACATAAAAATATCATGAAAAATTTGAAATTCTCTGCTTCTAAAAAAAGAAAGTCGTATCACATAAATTAGTTACTAGGTCACATTACCAATATGTCCTTTTTATTCTGACATAATTTCGTAAACATATTTTACTTTTCTTGGGTGTTACGGGGCTTAGAAATGTATCAGCAAATTATCAATTTTTCATGAAATTTCAAAAACTAATTTTTTTAGGGACCAGTTCTTTTTTTAAGTGTGTTTAGGAGGCTTGTATACTTGAAACCCCCATAAATGACCCCATTTTGGAAACTACACACCCTAAGTAATTAATCTAGGGGTATAATGAGCATTTTAACCCTACAAGGGCTGGAAGAAAGTATTCACAATTAGGCCGGAAAAAAATGGAAAATAGAAATTTTCAAATAATATGTTCGTTCAGATTAAAGTATCTCATTTTCACAAGCAACAGGAGAGAAAAAGCACCCCAAAATTTGTAACGCAGGTTCTTCTGAGTACAATGGTACCCCATATGGGGGCGTAAACCACTGTATGGGCACACAGCGGGGCTCAGAACGGAAGGAGCGCCAATTAGCATTTTCAGTGCAAATTTTGCTGTACAAGTTTTCATGCGCCAGGTGCGTTTGCAGTGCACCTGTAGTGCCAGCAGAGTGAAACCCCCCCATAAGTCACCCCATTTTGGAAAGTTAACCCCTCAAAGAATACGTCTTGGGGTGCAGTGAGCATTTTGACCCCACAGGTATTAGAGGAAAGTATTCAAAATTAGACAGTAAAAATGAAAAACTAGAATTTTTCCAATAATATGTTTGTTTAGTTTGAAATTTCTCAACTTCACAAGGAAAGGGAGAGAAAGCGCACCCCAAAATCTGTAACATAGGTTCTCCTGAGTACAACGGTACCCCATATGTGGGCATAAAGCACTTTTTGGGCACACAGCCGGGCTCAGAACAGAAGGAGCGCCAATTAGCATGTGCAGATTTTTCTGAAGAAGTTTCAGAGCGCCGGGTGCGTTTGCAGAGCCCCTGTAGTGTCCGCAGAAGAGAACCCCCCCCTAAAGTCACCCCGTTTTGGAAAGGGCACTCCTCAAAGAAGTCATCAGTGAGCATTTTGACCCCACAGGTATTAGAGGAAAGGATTCAAAATTAGAAAGTAAAAATGAAAAAATGTTTTTCAATAATATGTTTGTTTAGTTTGAAATTTCTCAATTTCACGAGAAACAGGAGAGAAAATGCACAACAAAATTTGTAAAGCAGGTTCTCCTGAGTACAATGGTACCTCATGTGTGGGCATAAACCACTGTATGGGCACGCAGCAGGGCTCAGAAGGGAAGGAGCGTCATTTTGCTGGTGCAAAACCGCAGCTAGTATCGGTTATTAGAATAGTGCAGTTGCTAAAGAAAATTTTTTTAAATGAGATTACAGGTAATCTGGGGTAGTGACGGGCAACCTGGGAGTGTTTACTTGCTATCTGGGGTGGTGACGGGCAATCTGGGGTGGTACGAGCAGTCTGTGGCAATCTGGGGTGTTTATGGGCAATCTTGGGGTGTTTACTGGCTTTCTGGGTTGGTTACGGGCAATCTGGGCTGGTTACGGACAATCTGGGGGTGTTTACTGGCTATCTAGGGGTGTTTACTGGCTATCTGGGGTGGTAAAGGACAATCTGGGGGTGTTTACCGACTATCTAGGGGTGTTTACTGGCTATATGGGGTGGTAACGGAAAATCTGGGGAACGGACAATCTGGGGGTGTTTATTGGCTATCTGAGTTGGTGACGGGCAATCGGGGGGGGTCACAGGCAAACTGGGGTGGTGATGGTCAATCTGGGGGAGGAGTGACAGGCAATCTGGGGTGGGTATGGGCAATCTGGGGTGGTTATGGGCAATCTGTAGTAGTTATGGGTAGCCTGTGGCAATCTGGGGTGGTTACAGGCAATCTGGGGTGGTTACAGGTAATGCAGAGTGGTTACAGGTAATGTGGGGAACCTACAGGTAATGTGGGGTGGTTACAGGTAATGCGGGGTGGTTACAGGTAATCTAGGGTGGTTACAGGTAATGCGGGGTGGTTACAGGTAATGCGAGTGGTTACAGGTAATGCGGGGTGGTTACAGGTAATCTGGGGTGGTTACAGGTAATGTGGGGAGGTTACAGGTAATGTGGGGTGGTTACAGGTAATCTGGGGTGGTTACAGGTAATGCGAGGTGGTTACAGGTAATCCGGCACTTGACTTTTTATCCCGTCACCAATGATTTTTGGTGACAGGGGACAAAAAGTGCCGGCAGCATTTGGAACAAGTGATCAGTGGTATATAGTATATACCGCTGATCACTTGTACCAGGACCACATTGGCTAGTCCCTGATCTTTGCCCCATGCCACCTCTGGTAGTGGAGAGAATGAGAGTTTGATCTTTTTTTAAGGGTACAAACACTTGCTGTATCCGCAACGAGTTTCTGGCTGCGTATTCACAGCAAGACTCGCTGAGGATCCCGGCCATGTGTATTCAATGGCAGACTTGCCCCATTAACTCCCCGGCCGCCGGAGACTATACGTCACCTGATCGCGGCTACGGGGCTCCCGACGTCTTCACGGCCCGTTCAGCCAATCAGTGCTGCGGTGGGGCAGCGCACTGATTGGCCGAGCGGGACGTGCCGGGAATCAGCAAAGGACCAGGTGATGTATAGTTGGGACCAGGTGATATATAGTCTCCGGCGTCCGGGGGGTTAACGGGTCGGCCTTTGGTAAAACTCGCAGAAGGGATGTACATCCCTGCTGCGAGTTTGTCTGCCATTGAGTACACAGGGCCGGGACCCTCAGCGAGTCTCGCTGCGAATACGCAGTGAGATACTCGCTGCTGATGCGTCAAGTGTGTTTGTACCCTAAGTAATTAATCACTGTGAACACTAAGGTTATTCCGGGGTGGACAGGGGGGGCATGTATTCATCTCCTCCCACTGTGGATTAACGGTTAGAGAAGATGAAAGCATGCAGTGCCCGTTACCAGTGGCCGCCGTTGTACTGGTAATAACGGCGATCGTCGGTGCGGGGACTGGCCGGGACTGAGCCCACACTCTGCCCCAACTTCTCAGCGACCTCCGGTAGCGGAGAGGAGGGGGCTGTGGGCCTTACCGCCGCTGCTGCACTATTCTGCGCCATCACCATAAAGAGATGATGGCAGCAGAATAGAGCCCATTAGTGATCGCCGTAAAAATCTGTATCAGCGGTCACTAATAACATAATACTGTACATATATTCTCTGGGTCACTAAGGTTACGGCGATACCACATTTGTGTAGGTTTCTTTAACTATTACCACTTTGACGCAATAGAAACTATCTTCCTAGCCAAAACCCACAAAAACTGTCGCCACATTGCAAGATCCATAGCGTTCTTATCTTTTGCGCGACAGAGCAATTTTTTATGTATATGACTTTTTGATCTCTTTTATGATGTATTTTCTAAAGTAGATTGAAAAAATACAGCTGTTCTGGAGCTGTTTTTTTATTTATTTTTTTTACAGTGTGCGTCATGCGATATAATAATTGATATCGTTTTATAGATTGGGTCGTTATGGACGTAGCGATACCAAATATGTATATGATTTGTGTTTTTGATCACTTTCATGTAATGTTCTATAGTGTATGGGGAATGTAATAAATTTTATTATGGGGGGGGGCTGGGGGCATTGTGTTTGGTGCACTTTTTTTACTTTTTTACACTAGTGTACATTACTGTACACTAGTGTAACACTTAGATTACATTATATAATACACTGTACTGCTTCTGCAGTACAGTGTATTGTATCATGTGACCATCCTGCTGACAGGCAGTAGCACAGCCACCCCTGTCAGCAGGATGGCTTATCCATGGTAAGCCTGGGGGCCTTCATTAGGCCCCCGGAGTTACCATAGAGATGTCGGGGGACCGGACGACCTCCGATCATGTAAGTGGACCTGCGGTGCCGTCCGGTACACACCGGAACCCAATAGATGCTGCTGTCATGCTTTGACAGCGGCATTTAACGGGTTATACTGTCCGGAGCGGAGAATCCTCCGCTCCAGGCAGTTACAGGAGGGGGTCAGCTGTCATGCTGACAGCTGATCCCCGCACTGCTGCCGGGCAGCAATGCATTCTGATGCGTACGCCGTTAAAAGGAGTACGCATCGGAATAAAGCCCATTAGTGGCCGCCGTGAAAAGGCAGCATGGCGGTCACTAAGGGGTTAAACGATCCTCAGACGAGAGTGACAGCCCGCTCAGCCAATCACTGACTGACCGAGATGGGACAGTAACGCAGCCAGTAATGTTTTGTTTTTGTTTTTATGGGCAGCTGCCATCTTTCTGAACTTCTGCCAAACTTTGCAAAAAGTTTTGTTTGGTACCAAATTAAACTTTTTGCAATGTTCAGAGTGAATCTCAGTTTGGCAAGTTACTTAATTTAAATGTTCTTTTGGAATCAATAAAGCTGTGCACTTGTAACACAAGACTATGGTTATGTCCCTTCCAGACTGTATGATGTCTTATTTTTTCTGAGAAGGGGGATAACTGGGTGCTCATGTAAGACATCCATTTTGTAAGAGTGCTACAACTGCTGATCATGTATTATCTATATATTATTCTCGAGGTACAGTAAATCAGTAATGACCAAATATATGTAAACACAGGACCATTGGTGAGATCTCTTTTCATCCGATTACATAGCATAATTTTTCATCTATGTGTCTATGTTAGCTTAGTAAAATGTTTCCCTTTTATGTATAGGTAAGCCGTGCACTGCAATTCTTGGAAACGATAGAGAAAAGGGAAAGGCGTAATCGTGAATGTAATCTGATCACGGACTGTTAACTGTTTTGGGAATCATGTTTCCTGTGGATCTGTCTTGTTCTGTGCGAATACACAAAAATAATATGCCTGTTATTATAAACATAGAAGATCTTCTATACATACACGGCTAATTCAAGTCTTTTTGCATTGTCTGCACAGCAAGTCTTTAGAAAGTAAACATGGCTTCATTGTGTTGTGTGTTTCCATGGGGTGTAGACTTGTCTGTATCATGCACTTGACTTGAGAGTAAATCTCAGGTGCAGTCAGGGAATACTGTCTGTGTTTGCTTATTCACGTTTTTCAAATATGATGTACATGAATAAAACTTTAAAACCACTTCTAACAAAAATCTTAACAATGCACTAAAAATATCCCCTCCCATCCTTCGTTCTGTATACTTTTCCCTTTGAGCTATCTGTAAAAACAAAAATGGAATGCGTGTTTACCAAAAAACATATGCCGATCAGAGGTAAAGCTCCTGCTGAATTGAAAGGTGAATCCTATTGAACTGCACGGAAATATGACCTCATAACCAGGCAGGTTAAGACACGGTCATCTACAAAAAACAACCGCAGAGGGAGATCAGCCTTAGTGAGTGACATTTTCTGCCTTTTGTCCCTTGCATATGTTTATTTTCTAAAGTTCATATGAAGAACATTAAAGGAAGTAAATTAATAATATCTCAGAATATTCATTGGACGTTGATGATCTGCTAATGTGTTTGGTTTGCTTCTCACAATACAAATATGGAGCAGACAGACCCACCCTGCAGTATCAACACTAGGCTTAGGACCAATGAGAAGAACTGAGAATCACTTCTTTATTTGTGATGTACTGGTGAAATGAGTAAAGAATGCATGCCCGAGTGCCAGCTCCACAGGGATGGAAGTTTAATGGCATAGCACAATCTGTGGCTAAACTGTATGACTGTTTGCACAGTGCTTCCTGATGGCTCCAGCTTTATTAGATGAAGTGTACTCTGCAGCGAGATTGTACGTTTATGACATACAAAAGCCAAAATAACTGAATGCGGAAAGCAGGAAAACACAGAGGCTGCTTGAGTGCATTCATACTTCCACTTTCTTTTTTTCTTTTTTTTTTTTCCTTTTTGTTAATGATCATGATGGATTTTATTTGTATGGTCAAGATGATGCCAAAAAGTATCAGTTTTCAGTAGCATTGGTCGCCATCAGTCCTGTTATTATTAGTTTATTAATGTGGTCAAAAGGTAAAAGATTTTTTTAAATGCTCAAACGCACTACAGTCCTGCAACAGTGATAAACAGGAAAAACCATGTAGTACAATATACATGTAACACATACAGTTGTTACTGCGGATTTACTGGCGATCTGGATTGAGAACCACAGCAAAAATTCCCTTCCATGTAAGGGCCAAGCCTAAATGCTTATCCTCAAGGAAACATGCCATTCTGGCAGCTTGGAATTAGTGAATCGATTGTGCAGCTCTATTGGTTGGGAAGAATATATAGGTCTTTAGAGCTGCTTTGTTTAGGCCAATTTAGGGTAACAAATAGAGATCAGCGAACTTTTCAAAAGTTTGTTCCGAATTTTTTGTAAACGTTCGGTTCGACCGAATTTTGGATTTCTTTGGATTTCATAGTTTAAAGCATCTATATGATACGGGGGTAGTGTATTTGGTTGAATTTAGGGCTCTACATGTCAGTAACATCATTATCTTTTCAATATCTCAAAGTCAATTTTTTTTTTAGCCTTCAATATTCACCATTACAGGGATATCTGTAGAGTACTTTTTTTTTTAGTTTTATTCTACAGACATGCACGAGGTATATGTGTGCCTCAGGAAAACACCTATGTCATATACACTCTCACAATGGTGCCACTATAGCACTTGGATATCTGTAAAGAACTTTTTTTTTAGAGTTTTATTCTACAGACATGCACGAGGTATATATTTGTGCCTCAGGAAAACACCTATGTCATATACACTCTCGCAATGGTGCCACTATAGCACTTGGATATCTGTAGAGCACTTTTTTTTACAGTTTTATTCTACAGACATGCACAAGGTATATATTTGTGTCTCAGGAAAACACCTATGTCATATACACTCTCGCAAGGGTGCCAGTATAGTACTTGGATATCTGTATCGCACGTTTTTGTTCTGTGCACCCTTTGCTCTCCTATGCCTAATCTTACTACCTATCTATCTTTCGCCCTCTCTATTTTTCTCTCTCAATCACTATATGTTTCTCCTCTCAGCTTTCCTAATAATCTTTTTGTCTTTGCTTTTGTAGAATATCTTCTCAGTACAGCAGCATGCAGCAGCAGCGTTTTGTCACTGACGAGCTCTGTGCACTGGTAACAATCTCCTTCCTCTCTCTGTGCAGACTGCGTGGTACGGTCATGTGACCGCTCCTGTTTAAGCTATACCGACGTCACACAGGGGGTGGGCTAGTGCAACATCCCTGCTGATTGGATGTGTTCCGGGCATCATGGGAAAGCGCTTTTCCCGCCCGAACACTTCCTGCTTCTAAAATGACTCAGAGTTTTTGGAATCCCATACCAGCCGAACCGGTTCGCTCATCTCTAGTAACAAAGTAGATACTGAAGTATATAACGCATATGAGATGAGCAAATCTTTTTCTAATAAAACAAAATTTGCTCCAGTTTTCAAGAAAAAAAATTGATTTGTCTGACTGATTTCATAGAGCACCATGAAGAGTTCATACAGGAGTAAGGACCCATATCAAACAGCAGGAGTCCCTGTTCCTCAACACTGATCAGTGGGACATACAATGTATTAAGTGCAAGTGTCTCAGTCACATATTTAAAAATGTATACAAATTCAAACCCATGGTAACCACAATGTGTAGGAAGAATAAGTAGTCATCCAAAAAAAATCATGGCTACACACAGGTAGTGTATACATTTGTTGGGCTGGGCACTCTGCACCTGGACCAGTGTATATTAACTGACTTAGCAGGCATACAATGAACAGGGATTTCTATCTTTTGATGACATTTTGGTGCACAGTGATGCATCTTCAAACCATGCCCTTTCCGCTGAGCAATGGCTCTTGCCAACAATGTCCAAGAACACATAGCAAATATGGTGAAAGGCTAAATCTGCCCCACTGGTAGGACTGCACATTGAGAAGCAAACTGTTACAATTAGAAATATAAAACACTGTAAAAAACGTACAAAAAGACAGAGCTGTTTTTCTGAATTACTGTTTTAAGATTCATCCAGTAATGGACAGCTTTTATTTTTTATTGATTTATTTTTTTCTCTCAGGGATTTCCCTCTCTCGCTGAAACACTGATGCAATAACTTTTCTTTCATTTATTCTTTTTAAAAGTCCATCCCTTTAATTTTTTTCTTTCAATACCAACTTGTTAAGCACATAATTCTAAATATAAGTTTCAGTTGTGCATTCATACTGAGTGGCAATAATTTATATTTTTAGAAATTGTGTATTGACCTGATGCAGTAGAGTTATTTCTGATCTACAGAGCTGAATGTGCTGTCTAGCCACATTTTGGCAGCGGTTTGGTGTTCTGTATCTGTGTCTGCTCCAGCTGAGAGTGTTCTTATATCTGATGGATTAGCGCTGATCTGTTCTGATTGCTCACACCTGCAATTCAAGCTAACCTCTGTTCTTCTTTGTGCACTCAGCCATGCCTTGTAAGACCATCAGCTCCCAAAATGACATGCAAAGCGACCCACCTGACAAGTTTGACCAGCCACCTGTGAGGGAAATAGTGGCAAGCGGGGGAGGCATTGGATAATCACATCTGCGTGCGCTGCTCTAACCCTTGTTTATAACTAACAAGTGCAATCATTGGAAAAGCGTTATGCAGGCAATAGTTCAAGTGTACCAGCTGGTAAAATAGCAAGAGGAACTAAATTGCCTGAATAAGGACATTGGAAGTTCTGTGACTATTCAGGTATAGGACACTGCATATCTATGCTTTGCACAATAAGGCTATGTTCACACTACGTATATGTCCAGCCGTAGTTCGTACGCGGCCGGACATGTGCGGCTGAAACTACCGTGGGAAAAATAGACATGCGGCCGGATTGTGAACATGCGGGCGAACCGCAAACATACGCCCGTAGTACAGTTATGCTTCCTAGCTTGTTTCGAAGCGATCTGAAACAGGTCATTTACTTGGAAATCTTCGCCCATCCCAATAAAACACACAGAACCTTTTGGATCTAAAAATCAAGTTCAATTTGGCTGAAATAAGTACTCCGTACGCATTGAAATTCACGGCCGTGAGTTGGAACAGTTCTGGCCGCAAACAATGGTCTTGTTAATTTCTCACGGCGCCATATACGATCCGGCAGTAGGCTCATACGTAGTGTGCATTGTGCGGCCGGAAATCGTATACTTCCAAGCGTACGCATCAACCTCAAAACTACGGGCGTATATTTGCGGTTCGCACTTCGGCCGTAAATATACGTAGTGTGAACATAGCCTTAGTCTGGATGCATGGCCAGACACAGGGACATACAACCTGCATAACTAAATAAAGACAAGAAAAAACAAGGGTGCCGGCGCCTCGTGTCTCACTATGATGGGACCAGGAATAAAGGAGTGTAATGGTTACACTCACCTTTAAGCCCCTTAGGCTGTGTGCATATCACCCCGATGGGGTAGCTCAAAATCCGTGTGAGTCTGGTGATGGACAGGATAAGGCACTGCAAGCCATAGGTACCAGAAACGGGATTCTCCCAAAAAATGGGGCCCGTGTGACAGAGTAGGCAAAAATTTAAAAAGAATAGTACTCACAAAATAGCACTGTCCCAAGAATCCAAAAGTAACCAGGAAATTAAATCAATGTTGAAATTTATTGCAAGAGCACAAAGATTACGCGTTTCAGGAGTTTTAACATTCTCCCTTCATCAGAACAGTGCAGCATGATCAGCGCTACTTTGTGAGTACTATTCTTTTTAAATTTTTGCATACAACCTGCATGTCTCTGCCCACTATCCACTTAGGATGCTTATGCTAGGTTCACAAATGTCAGTTTTTGGGAAAACTGCCACTTCAGTTTTGAGCCAAAAATAGAAGTGGATGCAACAGGAAAGAGAAGTACAAGTCCTAACTTTATATTTTCCATCACACTTAAATGCACTTCTGGCACAAAAACTATAGTGGCAGTTTAAAAAAAAAACTTCCATGTATGGAACCACCATGAACCTCTGTGCTTATATTTAGTAAAATGTATGCCATTTATTAACATTTAGGCTATGTTCCCACAAGGTCTTTTTGAGGTGTCTTTTGTTTTGTAATGACGACTGTTAATGATAGATAGATTATTAGTTATGGAATAAACCAGTTGTTCGTTGCACAAACTTTGGTTGTGCTGTGGGAAATCCTTTTAATATATTGTTTGGTCCGTGGTCAAGACCATTCCCGCTGGCAGAAGAAGACAAATTAATCAGCAGGCAAATACATGTAAATGCATAATTTTTTCCTGCTTCTGACACAGTATGCCAACAATGTACAAGAATTCCAGAACAAGATTCTGGCACAGTTTACAGAGATTTCCCCAAAAGGAAAACTAGGTCTAAACTGCATTACATGAAAATAAACTTATGTGTAAGTATATTAATTCAGAGAGAAAGCATACAATGCATTCAGAAATTCTTCAGGCCTTTACACGTTTTCACATTGTATGTCGCAGCATTGTACTAAAAGTTTTCCCCATCATTCAGTGCTTAGTACCCCATAATGACAAACTGAAAACAAAATGTTAGAAATCATTGTTAATTTGTTAATGAAAATCTAAAAAGTCACATGGAAATAAGTATTCTGACTCTGTGCTATAACACTTGAAATTTAGCTCTGGGAACCTCCCATTTCTTTTGATCATCTTTGAGATGTTTCTGCACCTTGGTTGGAGTCACCTTTGGTAAATCAGTTGATTGGATATGAGTTGGAAAGGCACATGGCTGTCCATATTAGGTCTATGCTAACAATGCATATCAGGAAAAAGAACAAACCACGTGAAGGAAAGAGCCACCTGTAGAGCTCTGGCCTCCATAATTCTTAAATGAAAGAAGTTTGAAACAACCAGAACTCTTTGAAGAGATGGGACGCCCCACCAAACTAATCATGGAAGAAGAGCTCTGGTAAGAAAAGTGACCATGACCCCAATGGTCAATCTGGCTGAACTCCGATAATTATGTGTTCAAATGGGGAAATTAGGGTAGATAGGGTGTTATTCCACGGGCCGATGGGGGCCCCATAATAACTGTAAACGAGCGACAATCTGGTAGATCAGCGCTCGTTTACTGGGCCTATTCCATGGCCTGATTATCATTTAACAAGTGCTGCATGGACATCGTTACCAATGTCCTTGCAGCCCTTGCTTAAATTTTATACATTACCTATCCAGACTGCAGGGCTTCTCTTGCAGTCTTTTTCTCCCTGGGTCCTACGCACTCCAGCTTCAGAGCGGCCTGTCTCAGCTGACATGCCACTCAGCCAATCACTGCCCGTAGCGGTCCCAGCCTGTGATTGGCTGAGCGGCCTGTCAGCTTAGACAGGCCGCTCTGAAGTTTGACCACGCAGGAACCAGGGAGAAAAAGACCGCAAGAGGAGCCTTGCAGCCTGGATAGGTAATGTAAATCGTCATTCGCCGGCCTCGCACCGCTATTACACGTAGCAATGCGGGGTTCAAACCTATATCAATGATCAGCCGATTGTTGTCATTGGCTGATCGTTGTATTTATTTCGTGGAGCGATAATTATAGCTACGTGGAATAGGCCCCTTAGGGTCCTATTAGATGAAGCGATTTTTATCGACTAACGATAAACAATCGCAATCGATATAGTTTACGGTCGTTTATTTCATCTGATCCTAGCAAAAGAATGAACGATGTGCAATAACACTGAACGATTAGTGAACAAATGTGGAACTACAGCGAACGATTAGCGAACAATTTACAATAATTTTAGAGTCAGATCTAAATTAATGATCAACAACACATGAATGATTTTTCGATCGTTGCCTGCAATTACACAGGACAATTAATGTTTAAATTCGAACTATATAATGATTTTGCACACAATAATTTTCTGTGTAATAGGGCCCTTAGATTATAACAAACAAGGCTCTCACGTCTAATGAAACCAAGAGAAAACTTCTAGGCCTCAATTCTAAGTGTTGCTTCTGAAGGCAACCAGGCATTGCTCATCCCCTGCATCATACCATCCTTATAATAATGGTGGCAGCAGCATCATGCAGGGTATTTTTTAGTTACTGGATAAGAAGATTGGTCAGGACTAAGGACTAAAGCTCTATAAAAAAAAGTATAGAGATATAATTAAATTAAACCAGAATTTTAGAGTATGCTGGACCTCAGATTAAACTGAAGGTTTACCTTCCAACAAGACAATGACCCTTAGGGTCAACTCTGTTAATGTCCTCAAGTGGCTAGAGGAGAGACCTGAAGATGGCTGTCCACTTATAGCTTCCAACATTATACCCAAGAAGACTGGAGGCCGTAATCATTTTTAATTTTTAACAAATTAGCAAAGACTTCTAACATTCTGTTTTCACTTTTTCATTATGATGTATTGAGTGCAGAATGGGGGGGGGGGATTTATTTTTAAACACAAGGCCACAATATAACAAAATGGTAACAAAGAAAGGGTCTGAAGTGCCTTTTTTCATTTGCCCTTTTGCCCTTAGCTACAACTGTCTTATGGCATCCACTGAGGCAGTCAAACTTGCTCAATTTATCTGCATATTGCGTGTTGGTCTCTACTGTGAGGGGGAAGAGAAAAATTATGTGTACTGCTGCAAGGATAAAAGAGGAAACCAGAAAGTGATCAAATTCATGGAGAAGAAGAACTGTACAGGAATGTATCTAAATAAGATAGAGAAGTGTTTCTTGCAGGCACCATAATTCAAGGTAATACCAAATAGTTAAAGAAATAGATGACCGACACTTATTAGACAACATTAACACCAGCATATAATAGATCTGTTCCCCTTTTACCATTATGGCTCATTACTCACCAAAAGCAGAAAATGTATCCCAGTAGGTGTGTGTGTGTGTGGGGGGGGGGCATTCCCCTTCTCCCGTTCCTCTTTTGGTGAATAATGCTAGATAAGTAAACATCTCCAGAGCACCATTATGAATTAAGCTTTGGCATGTCGACATAAAAAAAAAAAAACTGGGACTTCTGTCATGCAGTCTTTCATAGGTATACAGTCAATGAATATTTATACCGTAAGTGTTTCCTTTGATTCTTCTCTGAAGCAGCTACATGGAAAATGAACGTAGTTGTTGGCATAAAGGGGAAATATTTTGATATTGCTAAAATGTTGAAACAGTTGAAAAGCGGCATATAATAAAGCAGCAATGTCGCTGGTACAGCTGATTTAATTGTTTTGTCTGAACATAATGTGTGTTTTGATTAGCATGGCTGTGAATAGAGTGCGGATTACTTGAGGTGGACGGCTTATATCGACACACTAACTCTTTCTTCCCAGACTGCACAGCACAGAAGGTTAGGTCATATCTACTCCAGAAAATGACTCAGTCCTTCAGTCGACTTGCTGTGTGGTCTGTACCGCACAGGTATCCAGCTGTTCACAGCCAAATGAGGCTCGGCATCTTAAGGAGCCTTTCCTTGGCCTATCAGGAATAAAATCGTGAAGTACATGCGAGCTTCCTGCCACTGACAACAGGAAGTACAAATTAGACTTTATTCAATTTTTATCTCAAAGAGATTAAAGCAAACACAGGCTAAAGTCATGCTTGAAGCCCACACCGCAGTTAATGAATACAGAACTCAAACAATCCGAGCCCTTTTTATTTCTTATCCAAAGCACAGCAAATGTTATATTTAATACATGGCGTATTCATGACTCATTATGTAAATAGAGGCCTTAGATCCCTTCTATTAGCTTGCTTCGCACATTCAAATAGATTAAAAGGAAAAAAAGGGACCCGACAACTCACTAAACTTTTTTGAAAATGTTTCATATTCCCAGTAAATGTACCAAAATACTTTTTGTTTTTGTAAAAGAGATTTTCCAGAAATGAAATATAGATGGCCTATCCACAGCTGTTCAGCAAAGCCACAGGACCTGCACTGGGCAGGAAGCAGTTAGCTCCATTCAGTGCACAGTGGCCATTCCTGGTTACTACAGCTTAAAGGACAACTCCCACAAAAAAATTTTTTTGCTCATTTAACACACATTACAAAGTTATATAACTTTGTAATGTGGTTAAATACCCGGCCTGGCCCCCTTCCCCCACTTTCGGACCCCCGACCCCCCACCCCGGAAGTTAAGGAATGTATACATTACCTATTACGATCGTCACGGTCCTCTTCTCCGGGGCGGCATCTGGTGACGACGACGTCAGAGCCGAGGGGCGGTCCGGGTCTTCTTCCTCCTCGGCGTCTTCATGCAAAGTGAATGGGGATGAAAAGGCTGCTGGTGCACATGCGCACCAGCAGCCTTTTCATTGGCTGGAGCGCATCACATGGCTTCCAGCTTGCTCAGCCCTGATTGGCTGAGCTTGCTGGAAGCCATGTGATGCGCTCCAGCCAATGAAAAGGCTGCCGGTGCGCAAGCGCACTGGCAGCCTTTTCCATCCCCTGGACCCGGAAGTTGGAGACATCGCTGGATGGCGGACGGCGGCGACGGAGAGGCGGACGGCGGGCGAATCGAGTGGCGATCGTCACCGGAGAGATGGTGAGTATGGTGTCTGTGTGTGTCTGTGTTTTTTTTTTTTTTGGGGTCCCGCGGGAGTTGTCCTTTAAGCCCATTTCCTTAAACAGGAGCTAAGCTGCAATAAGCAGACGTCGCAATTAAAGCAGTTGTCCAGACTTAAAAAACATGACTGATTTCTTGTAGAAACAGTACCTCTCCTGTCCTCACTTTGGGCATGGTTTTGCAGTTCAGTTCCATTGAAGTGAATGGTGCTGAATTGCAATACCACACACAAACTGAGGATAGGTGTGTTGCTGTTTTTGCAATAAAGTAGCTGGGGCATAACCCCATGGATAACCTCTTCAGGCAGCGAGCTAAACTAACTGCTTCTGGTCACCCCATCAATTCAGCTGGGGCAACCCCTATTTTCTTCTAAACTGGCCTTCCAACAGATTTACTATAGAAAATATATTTTCAAATGGCACCTGTTTGGCACAGTTTGGTTTATTTTTATGATATATTACATCTATTAGTATAATGTCTAGTACGCATGGATTTCTACAAGACCCGCACAAATTAATGGAGCATTAGCAAACATTTTAGCAGCAAGTCTGCTATGTTGAACCATACCTGTAGGGTATCAGACTGATATCCCTTTAACCCCAGATCTATCACTTTCATGTTCTAGTTTTGCACAACAGCAATGGCATGCACTATAATATTTGTGGTATGCATTTTCCCAACATTGTTCCAAATATACTTGAATGTCATCTCTGTCATGCTACTTTTACATTCAGAACACTAATTCAGGCCTCCATTGAGCTTAGACTGTGCTTATTAATTCACAGGAATTATGCTGCTTTAGAAGTTTTACATTGGTGGCCAGACTACATCTGCTAAGAACTGTTATCATGAAAAAGATTCTAGTGAAGGTGCGGTGACTCACTGCAATAATGCATGTGCCTGAACCTCACAAATTGCTTCTAGTCAGGGAGTATTAGTCAGGCCCACTACCACCTCTGACTGTGACTTGTCCTATTACAGGAAAGATTAAGACAATCCATCACTGTTAGATGTATAAATTAAAGGTTCTTAGTATGTGACAGCTAAAGAATTCTTTCCTAGTAAAGCGGAGATTTTCATGAATTAAAGGTATTAACATAGCCCACCAACATTTTGCCTTAGGACCACACCAGAGCCAGACCGTGCCTTAATTCTGTGGTGTCAGTTGCTTAATAACTTGTAGTTAAAACTCTTTAGATACATATACTGACTGGGATAAGGCAGAAGCTCAGAGCCTTACCATCACCTGGATACTACACGCATATATATTTTAATCAATTGTTTATCTAATTGTAAAAAAGTATACAAGTATACATTCTTGAGCAGCATATGGAGATTAGAAAAGTGTAGCACACCATGTGTAACATTTTTATTATCGGTATTTTTATTTTTATTACCGCTACCACATGATCAATTGAAGTTCAAGTACCGAAACACTCTAGCTTTTTCTTTGTTTTTGCAGGGAACCAATTCGCTAAAATATAGCTGTGTACCATTTCCAGGTTACCAGGATCATCAACATGCAGGAGAAACGCAGGAAGCACCTCAATTCTTAGGATTAGTGGGGGTCAAATCCCGAAGATCATAATGTTATGCAATATCCAAGTGATTTGCTATAATAATAATAATATATAATAAAAATAACTCTTTAAAGCCTCATAAATCTCATAAAATGACTCATATATGTCATACCTTATGTATGTAACATTCCAAAAAACTGCAGATGGAAGGGGGGGGTACAAAAAATAGTAATCACTGGGGCAGATGTGTTTCTGATCTGTCTACTAGTAATCCTATTGGAGAACACAGTAAGCCTCTTCTCAGCACTAAATGGATGATTCAAGAGTGCAACAGACTGTATTCAACCACAAAGCAGATGGTGAAAGACTTCAGTGTAGCAGACATAAAGAAAAAAAATATAGCTGGTAGGCAAAGATATGATGTGGAAAAAATAATCAATCCTGTAGTAATAGAAAAGATGTTTCTAACAAACTTTTCTGTGAAACCAGCTGAACTGCTGGTGCTGCATCATCCTCACTAGACAATGGCCTATTCAAATTTCGGCACTGTCACACACTTGTGGAAAAATTCCCAAATATCATATGTTAATGTAAAAATATGATTTGAAGCCTGGTTGTCGATTTTCCCTTTAAAGGCCATGGACACCTTTGGAAATGTTTTTTATTCTTGTTTTTTTACTTATTGTGGTAAAAATTTCTATAAGTCTTTAGTAAAAATGTTATTTACTTTTGCGTATACAGCCCCAGGTGGACTCCCTTTTTTGTGTGCACTTTGCTCTTATTTCAGTCTGTGGGAGCTGTCATCCAAGGTTTCTCACCCTTATCTTGCTGCTTTTATTAACATTTAGAGAGAAGAGAGTCCACCTGTCACATTTATCCTGTCTAAATATATTTATCTTACATTTATAAGATAAGATATATTTATTGTATATAAATATAAGAGAATTTCTAATAAAGACTACTTAGAAAGTTGCTTAATTTTGCATCAAATCAACAATAAAAATCAGTCTAAAGGTGTCTATAGCTTTTAAACCGAGATGGGTGTGAGGGAAGGGAGCGGGACTAGTTTGAGGGAATGAAGAAATCATAAGGTATATGAATAAAAGAATTAAGTAAGGTTTAAGTAGTAGTAGATGTAAACAGAGGGCAGGATTGGTGGAACCAGCAATACATTAATATAAATGAGGGGAAATCAATAGGTGAAATAAGCCCCAGAAAAAGGAAGGAAATAGCAATAGGAAGGTAAGGAAAAGAAAAGGCCGGAGTGGTGAACAGGGTAGAATGTGAATGATAGGATGTAAGAATGATGGATAGTGGTACCTGACGGTAATTAATAGCTGGTGTGCAATAATATAATAATTTAAACACAAGGACAGGGAAGCCTCAGAACGGATGGACTGGGGACCTGCTCGGCTCATTGCGCTCCATTATATATGGACCTTTAGACTCGAGTTAGGTACCCTATGCGGGCCGCAATTAAGCAGAGAACGGTGGGGCCCTTTTGGAGGTGGACTGGGGAGAGTTGGGGTCCTCATTAAGACTGACTGTCAATAGTTCGAGGGGGGTACAGGTGGGAGGCCTGAGACTTTGACCTGGGTCAAGAAGTGGAAATATGAATGGGAGGCTAAAGTGATATAGAAAAAAATATATAATAAAATGTGGAGGAGTGAATCTGAAGAATGGATGGTGATGAGCCTGTCTTAATTTTGTTTCCTTTCTTCTTGTGCTCTGGTAGATAAAAAGGGCATTCATTGAGAGTTAAAGTAGGATATGGCAAGAAGTAGGGTGTCAGAATTAAAGTGGGTATAGAGTCTAGTAATATACTAAAAGGTGTGTAAGACCGGTAACACCAGGCATGCCTTCCGGGAACTGATGAATTGAAATAGTTGGATAACCTTGCTTAGGATATCAAATTAATATACTGAAAAGAGGTAACGCCAGCTAGTGAAGGTGTGAGATGGAAGTATATGTTACTACCTATGATTTTTATTTTTTTTTAAGTATTTGTCAGTGTTTTTTTGAAAAAAAAGCAAGATTCATTGCGAATCGCGCTGTCAATTGCCTTTGTTTTTTAAGCGAGTGGTCCGTAGAAGCGCCGTAGAGAGTGTAAACAGCCTGTCACCAGCACCTTCGTGACGTCTGCACCTATGTTTGTCTGCTCCACGTCCGTATATTGTTGTTTTCAAATGAAGAAATGAAGATAAAGATTTTTATCCGGTGAGTGCAACTCGATTTTCCTTCTTCAAAACTTACGATTGTATTTTGATGTTGGCACCTCCGATATTGCTGCAATTGTTTTGAAGTTGCCATTCAAGCCTAAATTCCTTATGTGACTTGTAGTGCCACCATCAACCTCTCTGTACAATATATATGTTACTAACTCAGATTTTTTTTTTTTAAATGCTTTAATGTATTTGTCAGTGTTTTTTGGGGAAAATAAAGATAAAAAAAAACAGAGATGGGCGTAGCAAATCCACCAAAACAAGAATCATTGCGAATCACGCTTTCAATTCCGTTCATTTTTTGAAGCGAATACACAGCGATTCATTAACAAAATTCGCTAAACATGGTGGCCACAATGGCAGACGAACATGATAGCTTATAGTACTATCACTGGGCTGGAGTAAGAGATTATCCATAATCCCTTGCAGACATCCAATCACCTGCAAGCCCTACTGTGATGTCAGCTCCTCTTACTCACCCTCTATATAAGGTGATTCATTTCCTGGAGGCGGGCAGTCAATTCATCTTCTGGATTAGGTTGCAGCAGGCGGTTAGAGCAAATCAGGAAGCGCAAGAGTGAGATATAGGGACAGAGACGAGAGGAGAGGAGTGGGTGGTTTTCTTTGGCAGCAGAGAAGCCAGTTCCCAGTATCACAAGCATTATACTGGATAGTCGGTTTATGAAAATCTTTACTGTACGGTCTTGAAAAACTATGTGAGAAAAATATTCCAAAACGCATTCAAATCCCCATCAAACCTCTGTACAATAAAGAATTCAACCCCTTCCATACCCACCCACACACACACACAATTAGGTTACATCTGTGGCCTTTCCTATGTATTGAGGCACCAGTGGTAAAGTAAGTAAATTATTGTTCATTTCTATAGCCTTATACCACTCAAGAAACCACGAGAGCTGGTAAAACCTCACATGATAAGTACCCTTAGTTGAAACATTGTATGACACATCTATCATGGTGATATTGTAAAAACTACAAGTTTCACACATGTCCGTAAAAACGGAACATGAATGCTACTATTCCTTGTCACCAGTGTAAGTGACTAAAAGCCCTACAGCTATGGTAACAAGAAGGGACATGTCCTCTTTGAGAAACATTGTCATGGGGATTTGTACCTGGATAATACTGTTTTTAGATAGCATGGTGCACTTTGTAAAGGCTTTGAGCTGCTGCGATTAATATATGCCAGTGTTGCAAATAGAGAGTTAATAATAGCACCTAGAGAGTTAATAATACTTCTTCCAGTGACTGTGTTTAATGCACAACAGACACAAAGTTACTTGGTAAACTGGATACTGGCTGCAAGGCTCCCACAAAAAATCTCTCACAATCTACCCAAAATCAACAAACAATCCACCCTCCTACTCTCTCCTCTCTGTCCCTATCTCTCTCTATTTCTCTCTCTCCTTTGTCCTAAATGCCTGCTGTACTACTTCTCTCCTCTGCACACACAGTCAACTGCCAGCCTCCAGGAAGTAGCCCACCCTATATAGAGGGTGAGGAGCTGATATTCATAGTGGGGCTTTTAGGTGATTGGACGGCTGCAAAGGATTATGAATGATCCCTTGCTCCCACCCAGAGACAGAATTTTAAGCTAAAATGGGGGGCCACCATGTTATCTTACAATACTGTCTCTGGGCGGGAGCAAGGAATCATTCATAATCCATATCCAATTACCTGCAAGTCTATATAGTGTGATTCCACTTCTATGTGTAGTGAAGATTAGGTTGCAGCAGGCTCTTAGAGCAGAGCAAGGAAAGCAATAGCGAGATATAGGGACAGAGAGGGGAGGAGAAGAGAGGGTAGGACAGTGCTTTTCCACCTCGGTGCACCCCTACTAAATAATGTTCTACACAATATAAAAACCGCCATTTAGTGACTCACAGGTGACGTCTTCTTTGATCCGAGAAGTTACGTTCCCTTTTCCTCTCCATTTCGTCCAGACCACCGTGACTATTTTTTCCAGCTACAATTCATCTCTTCAGAACCTGCCAGACAGACATCTTAGGCTCTGAACATTTCTAACAACTTGCTTCCCTTTCTCCCTTCTAGAGCCTCCCAAACTGCTGTGTACCCCCACACAATAATAATACCCCCTGATGTGCCCCTTATACAAATAATGCCCCATACTGTACCCCACATAGTAATAATGCCCCCTTATGTGCCTTCCATATAGTAATAATGGCCCCTAATGTTCCCTCCATATAGAAATAATGCCCCACTGGTGAGACCTCCATATAGTAATAACACCCCTACTGTGCCTTCAATATATTAATAATGCCCATGCTGTGCCTCTTATACTAATAATGCCCCATGCCGTGCCCCCACATAGTAATAATGCCAACTGTTGTGCCCTCCATATAGTAAAAATATACCCCCTGGTGTGTCTTTTATCATAATAATGCCCCCCATGCTTTTCCCCTCAGTATAAATGCCCTCCTCCCTGCTTTGCCTTTAGTAATAATGGCTGTGGCTGTGTGGCTGCAGGGAGCAGCTCTCCTTTCTCTTCAGGCTCCATCTTGCGGGCTGCGGGGATGGAACCCTTCGACAGGCGTTATGACGTCACATCATCACGCCTGCTGGAGAGGTCCCGTCCCAGCGTCCTATAGGCTGCAGACATGAAGTGTTGGCGTCCTATGTGATTGAATGTAGGAGTGGGACGCTGACAGGACCTGCTCCTACATTCTGCTCAATCGAATGTTCCGCCCGTTCACTGTGTGAGCAGGCGGAACATGAAACTGATCGCTATATCCCTAGAAGCTGCAACCACGCATATTAAAGTGACAGTGTCACAATTCCCAGCGGGATCCCACAGCACCCCTGGTGGGTTCTCCCAGCACCCCAGTGTGCCGCGACACCCCAGTTGGAAAACGCTGGGTTAGGATGTTGGATTATGGGTTTTGGGTAGATTGTGGGTGGTTTTCTGTGGGAACCTTACAGACAGTGTCCAGTATAGAAGGTAACTGGGTGCTGGTTGTAAGTGTGCAAGTGACTGTGTACTGTGAAGACAGTATTTCACCTAGTAAATCCCTGGGAGCTGTGAATACATTTTCATTACAATAAAAAGATTTCTTTCATTCCTTTCAAAAATAAATACATGTGGTTTAAGTGTGCCAAAAAAAAATCTGGCCCTTATTAGGGTACAACCACTGTCACAGAAAGTGTCCCAGTCAAACACAGACTGAGTAGTGATTGGGTGTCTGAGACCCAATTGCAAATGCCAGTGCCGTCAGCAAGAGAGGTCCTGCTGAGCCTAGCAGCTTCTGTAGACCCTGAGACACTGAATTTGGAGGACCTTTTTGAGGAAGCTCCTGAAAGGCAACAAGTTGAAGGAAGCTTTAAGACTCCCAGGGTTGACGTGCCCCAGAGCAGTGAGGAGAGCCAGGCAGGGGCAGCTTCTGGCCACTGTACTGAATCGTACTGCATGGCTATGAAGGAAGAAGGCTTGGGAGAGGACATGTTTGTCCCAGATTACGAAGATGATCACATAACAGATATATAGGGGGGAGATTTATCAAACTGGTGTAAAGTAGGATTGGCTCAGTTGCCCCTAGCAACCAATTAGATTCCACCTTTCATTTTCCAAGGAATCTGTGAAGAATGAAAAGTGGAATCTTATTGGTTGCTATGGGCAACAGAGACAGTTCTACTTTATCCCAGTATGATAACCCCCCCCATGTTTAAATTTAGTGCCAATGCCAAAACATTTGCAACATACCATATATTATCCACACTAGCTTTAAGCGTAACTACCCCTACCCCTACCCCTGGGAGCAATGTTCTATAATACACTGACGTTGAGACATGTGATGGTGTCTCTGCGGTGTTTTGGTTGATCTCCTGAGGTCAACCAGTGTCCTTTTGCATGCGCTTACTAGTTATTGCTCCCACTAGCCAGAAACCTACTCCACACTGATGAGGGGCAAAAACACCGAAACAGCTGTCTGTGGATGGATACCTTGCTTAGGTGGTTTCCTTAATTGGAGACATTCCTTGGCTTGGTTGTTCCTTCCCGGAGGAAGATCTGGCTGGTTCACGGACGTCGAGACACGTGATGGTGTCTCTGCAGTGTTCTTTTGCATATTTGATTTCCCAGGGGGCAATTTTCTAGAATACACTGATGTTGAGACATGTGATGGTGTCTCTGCGGTGTTTTGGTTGATCTCCCTGAGGTCAACCAGCGTCCTTTTGCATGCACTTACTAGTCATTGCTCCCACTAGCCAGAAACCTACTCCACACTGATGAGGGGCAAAAACCCTGAAACAGCTGTCTGTGGATGGATACCTTGCTTAGGTGGTTTCCTTAATTGGAGACATTCCTTGGCTTGGTTGTTCCTTCCCGGAGAAAGGTCTGGCTGGTTCACTGACATCGAGACAGGTGATGGTGTCTCTGCAGTGTTCTTTTGCATATTAAATTAAATGGCTGAATTACTTTTACTTTACGAAAATGTCTGACCAAATATTGTAAGTTGGAAATAAAAATGTATCTTTAAATAAAAATAGAAAAAAACTAATTTCTAAAGTTTAAGAAATGGTTTATTATTTACTACTATATAGTCATTTTTACAGTGTGGGTGGAAATCCTGTTTAAGATGTACAGATTTTTTTACACAGTCAAAAGGTATAGCAGTGGATTTTGCTTGGATTTCAACTTAATGGACGTTCAAGAGTAATCTGCAGAACGTATTTGTATTGTAAAATATTGGATAAATGTAAAAAGTAAGCAGATACAAATGTAACATATAAATTGAATTTGCTTTCACATTTATACATCATTGAATTATACTGGAAAAGTAGTGTACCCTACACAAAATGTCAACAGCGAATAATAATGTAAAGAGCCTTAGTAAGTGCAGTGTTACACACTTACCACTAACTGATTATTCGGTGACTAACAATAAACCTATTTGATGTCATCTGACAGACCCCTGATGAAGTCAGCACTTTGCTGACGGAACACGTGGGGAAGGGTATATACCAGGGTCACTCTCATCCCTTTCTCTAACCTGTTATTTTGGTGTGTATATTTTTTGTATATATGTGGCATGTTTTATGTATTTCTTATCTACTATGTTCATATTGTATGTATGCATGTATCACATTTCTTCATTTAGGTATTAGTGAGGGATGTTAGATGTTTAAATATGTGATGTTCATTTATTTGGAGTATCCCAATTGGAGGGTTGATTTATTTTGTTCTCCCTCCTTGAATTAGGGTTTTATCACTGTATACAGCCTTTTTGTGTGTTTTAGCATGTAGTATCATAATAAAATTCTTTTTCTTACATATAACTGGATGTGCTGAGCATTTTGTCCTCAGGCATGTTCTCTTTTGGTTTCTTAGTTTGCAATATGCTTGCCTATCTTATTCTTGGTTCCCAGCATGTTTTTTTTTTCTCATTCCCAGTCCTAATGATGGCTTCCCATCTCAGTTGTAGTCTCTAGAATAGTTCTCCCACTTTTTTTTATAGTGGATCCCCACCTCGTTCATGGTTCCCAGCATGGCTCCTAACTAATCTCTGGCGATCTCCACCATGGTCTCTTAGTCCTGTCCCAAACATGGCTGACCCTCTTTAGAGATGATCGAACATCGGGACTTTGCAGGTTCGATCGAACTCAAACATTCTCGAGCCTGCAGCATTTGATTGCCATTGCCTTCCCGGTCTGTGGGAAAGGAGGAGACAGCCCGGGTACCGCCTGGAATTCCGGGATTCAGCCTACTTTCTAGGTTGAATCCCGGAATTCAAGGTGGTACCCGGGCTGTCTCCTCCTTCCCCACAAACCGGGAAGGCATTGGGAATCAAATGCTGCAGGTTCGAGAAGGTTTGATTTCTATTGAACCTGCAAAATCCTGATGTTCAATCATCCTTACTCCTCTTTTTATTCACCCACATGGCTCCCCTCTCCCATTTCTGGTGCCCTTTATGGCTCCCGATCTCATTCCTGGCCCTCTTTTGATTTTCCCCCCACTGCAGTTTCTATATAATATTATGCTAAATAGTTATAATGTATTAAAGAATCCCGGCACTTACCAAAATCAATTGTATTCAATGTAGTAAATTACAGATAGGTTACAAAGATGTGCTTCAGCCCACTGGCCTTCATCAACTGTACAGTACAGTTGTTGAAGACCAGTGGGCAGAAATGCATCCCTATAACCTATCGGTGATTTACTACACTGAATACATAATCATAAGGATTCTTTACTACATTTGCCTAGATTTTCCTACAACAAGCACCACCAACCTATTGTCTTTCTACTCTAACATGTTCCCATATAGTATTAGGCTCCTCTTTAATGCTCCCATATATTAGAAGGCCCTTTGTACAGCTCCCATCTAGTATTAGACTACTCCTTGCAGCTTCCATATAGTGTTTTACCCCTCACAGCAATTCCTATATAGTATTAGTCCCCTCTGTGCAGCTCCTATATAGTTTTAGACCCTTCTGTGAAGATCCCATATAGTAAAGAGCCCTCAGATCCTCCAACATGCCAGACCAACACTGGTTTTGGTATTGTCCAAAAATATACAGCTGCAAACTGCACTATTATTATATATAACAGAACCCCCTAAGGAGAAGAGAGAAACATAACAGTCAACAGAGCCTTAGTTTCAGTCGTATGCTTGCACATTGTTATATAACAATTCCCTGTGAGATATATATATACACATATATATTAATTTCCCCTCAAGTAATTTTTTCATTTTTTCATTTATAGCACGTTCTAAATCCCCTGTCACATTTAAAGAGCCCATCCTGTTGCATAAGAATAACATTTTGCTAAATTAGAGTTAAAGGACAACTCCGGCGAAAAATTTTTTTGGCTTATTTAACACACATTACAAAGTTATACAACTTTGTAATGTGGTTAAATACCCAGTCTGGCCCCCTTCCCCCACTTTCCGACCCCCGACCCCCCACCCCGGAAGTTAAAGAATGTATACATTACCTATTACGGTCGTCATGGTCCTCTTCTCCCGGGCGGCATCTGGTGACGGGTGAAGTCAGAGCCGGGGGGCGGTCCGGGTCTTCTTCCTCTTCGGCGTCTTCATTGAGAGTGAATGGGAGAGAAAAGGCTGCTGGTGCACATGCGCAACAGCAGCCTTTTCATTGGCTGGAGCGCATCACATGGCTTCCAGCTTGCTCAGCCCTGATTGGCTGAGCTTGCTGGAAGCCATGTGATGCGCTCCAGCCAATGAAAAGGCTGCCGGTGCGCAAGCACACTGGCAGCCTTTTCTCTCTCATGGACCCGGAAGCAAGAGACATCGCTGGACGGCGGACGCAGGTGACAGTGAGGCAGACGGCGGGCGAATGGAGTGGCGATCGTCACCGGAAGGATGGTGAGTATGGTGTCTGTGTGTGTCAGTGTTGTTGTTTTTTTGGGGGGTCCTGCCGGAGTTGTCCTTTAATAACAAAGCATGTAGCTATAAGGGATGTAAAGGAAGCAGACAAACATCAGTCCTTGGGCTGATACAATTGTATTATAATGCAGCAATGCATGCAACTTGCTGTTCATAACATTTGGGTCTCCAGATGCAACATGTATCAACCATTTTTATTGACTTACCACAGCGAGCAGGATTCTAAGTGTGTATTAGACAAATGACACTTGTACTAGTAAACGTGTTTAAAGGATTTCAAAGCAAAGTGTTGTGAGCAAAGAGTTAAGAAAAAGGCAGAAAGACACGTATGGTCACAAAGATGGGAATAGTTCATTATAAGTGTTTTTCCCAGCCTCTTTCTAAACCTATCTACTTTTGTCAGTCTGATGCAGACAGTTGAGAGCAATATTAGAGGAGGTAATTGCTTGTATCATTCAACATCTTTTGTCCCACAGTCACCAAGACTTACAGAAAAATGGGCACAGGAATACACCTCACTGGATTAGAGGAAAAAGATCTTTCTCCAGTTTCTTCCTACTTACCAGCTGTTATTTTCTATGATGGGGTTGATGCCACGACACTGTCTGAGGCAGAGTGTAAGCTGCCAAAAAGTCCTTTCAGCAGTGTTTAGTGTCTTGCTTTTATCACAAGCTGGATGATAAAGAGGAGATTCTAGCTCCAGACCTGGCAGCAACAGTGAATATTATGCCAGTTATAAATTCAGATTGTACCTCCCTTACACAGAGCAAACAAAATGCTGGTTCGTAGCCTTCCAGTAAAAGTTCTTTTTGTTGGCTTTGATCTAGTTTTAAAGCACTCTATAAATGGAACAGGTAGCCTCTTAAGCAAACATTTGGCTAGCACAAAACTGTTATCAGTTGTACGTTGTAAAAATACAGCAATTACTTTCTATACATTAGTGGTTGCTACTTTTTTTTTTCATGAACATTTTAAGATACTCTGATACTACAAAATATTCATCTATTGGCTGTTGACAAGGCCTGGGGAAATACATGTGCATCTCAATAAATAAGAATATCATGAAAAAGTTTTTTTACTTGTTTTTTTTTTCAGTAATTTTTTTTTTTCAGTTTTAAGAGTGGAACTCCCATATTGTATGAACAGAGGGAACTTTTAGTGTTTATTTCTGTTAATGTTGATGATTATGGCTACTACCAAGGAAAACCCAAAATTCATTATCTCATAAAATTTGAAGCCTTCAGCTCGTCTGCATTGTTGGGTTTGGTGTCTCCCATTTTTCTCTTGACAATACTCCACAGATTCTCTATGGGGTTAAGATCAGTGAGTTTGCTGGCCAATCAAGCACAGTGATACTGTGGTTATTAAACCAGGTATTGGTACTTGTGGCAGTGTGGACAGGTGCCAAGTCCTGCTGGAAGATGAAAATTCCATCTCCAAAAGGCTTCTCAGCACAGGGAAGCATGAAGTGCTCTAATATTTCCTGGTAGGCGGCTGCACTGACTTTGGTATCGATAAAACACAGTGCCCTCCGATACTTCTTTGTTGAAATACTTTACTGCTAATGCCGTGGACAAGACAGCACCACCTAAGTGGCCGGTGAGCATATTCTGTTACCTGCTCTGGACTGTGTTTGGCTGCTTATGGTGAGGGGAGTGGTGCCAATAGCTGTGTTCCTGACTTTTTTAATTGAATTACTGAAAAAAAAAACAAAAAAAAACTTTTTGATGATATTCAAGTTTATAGAGATGCACTTGTAAATAAGGGTGTAAATAAGGGTAAATCACTCTTATAGAAGCACTATGTTTTTGCACAGTATCAGTAGGTAAGTCCATCCACTGATAAGCTACAGAGTTATATAACTGATCCCACTGTCTGCAGTTAGCTGCTGTATGCAGGATCATAGTGTCTTACAGTGTCTGTGTACGAGCTGACAGAGAGAAAAGGAGAAAGACTGTAGTTGTATCGCATATAATACCCAAAAAGATTAATGTAACTTACTGCACTTAGATGTAACTCAAAGCAAACGCAGAAATAGGACTTTGCCCTAACCATCTGCAAAACCAAAGGCATCATGACAGCACAAGGAACCCATATCTGAGAGGAGTAGGTTCAACATTTCAGATGATCCATGTGTCTCATCAGCTAAAGCAGGTAAACACAAGGCATACAAAACAGCCTCATATTTATTCTTTAGAGTTATTTTGTCACCCCCTTACTCTATGCTGCACATTGTCTGTGTCTTTCTGCTGCAAAATTGCCTCATTTTGTCAGTGAAGTGTCACCTAGGTGCAGGGCAGTTTCTAGGCCATTTTGGCAACAGGGCGAATCTGAAAAAAGCGCCCCCCCCGGACCTCAATCAGATTTTATGAATACGGGGGGCATGCTGAGTGAGGTGTGAGGTTCAGGGGGGGACCTAGACTGCAGGGTGCCCCTATCTGGAACATGTGTCCTGGATTCCTGGGAGGGCTGATTCTGGGGGACACTTACAGAAGGAGGCCATGTTCATATGGCGTAAGAGACCGGTCATTCCGTGACCTGGCCAGGTCATGGAGTGGCCGGTCTCTGCAAAGATCATCCCGGATGATCTTTCATGCCACAAAGTTCTGACATGGGCGCATCAGTGCGCGCCCGCAGCAGAACTCCCCATAGCACACTATGAGGCAAGAGGCTCGCTCCATAGTGTGCACTGACTTGGGTTTCTGCGGCCGCAATTCACTAAATAGCGGTTGCAGAAAACTGACTTGTCAGTTCTTTGTGGCGCCGCGAGGGGTCCCGGCCGGAGCGTATACTATGGGGGAGATTTATCAGACATGGTGTAAAGTGAAACTGGCTCAGTTGCCCCTAACAACCAGATTCCACCTTTCATTCCTCACAGATTCTTTGAAAAATGAAAGGTGGAATCTGATTGGTTGCCGGGGGAAACTGAGCCAGTTTCACTTTACACCATGTTTGATAAATCTCCCCCTATGTGTATACACTCCGGCCGGGATCCCATGGAAAGCAAAGTTTTCATACAAAACATACGTTGTGTGAACATAGCCGGAACCAGTAAGAGGAGACAGGTCACCCCCTCCCATCCTGGAGTGATTTATCTGTGACCACAGCTCCCTGTGAATAACTACAACTCTCAGAATGCCCTACACTTATGAAGCTCTCAGGGCATGCTAGGAATTGTAGTTTGTGAGGGGACAACACCTTGAGGTCTCTCTTTGTTCGCAGCATATTCTGAGGGCTGTGGCCTGTCAATAAATGATGGGAGTTCTATCAGTTGTTTGCTGATCTTTTGAGTAGTTGTATAAATTATTATCGGTTGCACATCTCTCTGTGTATACATGGAATATGCAGCCGATAGTAATGTATTTAAATGGCTGTACGAACCATACAGCAGCCTGGTTGTACATGACTGCATATGGGGCATGTAAAAGGTCCTTACTAATATATATATATAGGAATATGGGCCCTATACTATGAATATCACTTCTCTGTCTCCTTCAGTTTCTCCTCATCAGACACTTATTGCAGTAAATTAACCTTTACATTGCCTGCACAGGTTACTAATTTATGGCAAGGCAGTGTAAGGGTTAAACTCTCAGCAATAATTGTGACTGATAAGGAGAAAGTAGAGACTCCAGAGAGTGAAGCTGCCCATCTCCCTCCACCCTCCACCCCCCCTCCCCCCACACTCACATACCTGGCCGGACACTGCGATGTCTTCCCAGTCCCCCCACCCCCACACACTCAGCTGTAATAGGAGAGAGAAGCAGGACTTACAGGCTGCTTCTCCTCTGCTGTATTCAGGCCGGGTCGGGGGAGGAGACCTGTCACATGGGAGCTGCTGCCTGTGTGACGATCCTTAGCAGAGCAGCCAGGAAGTATCCCGATGTCCCTGCTGCTGCCTCCTCTCTCCTCTCCCTGCAGCGTTCATATGAACCCAGGAGCCAGGTGCAGTGTGAGGGGCGCACAGAGGTCTATGCCCCGGCCTCTGCACAGACAATGTCGGCCACTGCTGATCAGTGAGGAGGGCGCCCCCTAGCTGTCAGCGCCCCGTGCCATAGCCCGCCCTGCACGGTGCTAGAAACGGCCCTGCCTAGGTGGGGCTTCATGGCAGTTGGACCTCCTTTCCTATATGGACAGTCTCATCTAGGTGGGGCTTCATGTCAGTTGGGCTCCATCTCATAAGTGGGTAAAGTGACAAACTGATATGAAGCCCCACCTAGATGACACTTTTCATATAGGAAAGGGGGTCCAACTGCCATGAAGCCCCACCTAGGTGACACTGTCTACCGATAAAATGAAGTGGTTTTAGAGCAGAAAGAAGACACAGAAAAGCGTTATACAGGTATATACTGAATGTGCAGCATCTAAGTTTGTGGATGGTGAGGAGAATCACATATAGAGTAATAGGGTGATAATATCACTTTAATAATAGCCTTTACCGCAGTATCTGAATAAAGGCTTTTAATGGCTGTCCTTAGGACAGCTGTAATTTTGAGTGCTAATAACTGCAGATGTTTGGGCTCAAAATGATGGTCATCCTAAAAGACGGCTGTCAAACGGGCAAAATGAGACACTGTGAGAACACAGCCTTATAAAAAAAAGAACTGTTAATTTTATCCAAAACATTAAGGGAAGGTTCACTCACAGTAAAATGAAAGCTAAATATGAACACAATTTGGAGTGAAAATAAAAGAATGTGTGAACAAATGGGAAAATAACAGCAGTATTTTGTAAAATCAGGTAGTAAATATTGAGCTTGTTCATTATTTGGATGTCTGTACTCAATTGAGGGTGTTATTTTATATAATGTGTGCACTGCCAGCCAATTTCCCTTGACTTTAATGGAGCACATTATCACATTAAAAATACAGCTGTATTTTTACTTCAAAATTATGGTCGTATTTTACTACCTGCTTTTGCTAAATACATTGGGGGTTTTTTTCATCTGTTCACACATTCTTTTATTTTCACTCACAATTACAATCATATTTAGCTTTTATTTTACTGTGTGAACATAGCTTATATGTGATTTTTACACAACTATAACAAGATTGAACTATCAATTTTTGGAAGCAGTGCTATACACATCTATGTGCTATAAACATACAGTAGTAAAAGGGCAAACCGTGGGGATAGCTAAAATGAAGGGGAGAAGATTAGGATTCAGCCACTTTCAAACAAGAATGACAGCACTGGTCATACAGAATAACTTGACTTGGAATCCTAAATTAGTAGAGGACTGGAGAGATTGTGTTGGAGATTTTTCTAAAAGATCATTTATTATTGAATATCCAGAATTTATTTTCTGTCGTTGTTCAATCTGGAAATCAAGGGGTTAGGAGTGAAAAGGTATGATGCAGCTCTCCATAAAAATTTCCCATGGTATATTACACGGACGAGCTATCACAGTGGCACGCAGTAGCAGCAAAGAGTCCAGTCCATCAACTGGTTGTAATTTAGAATTTAGTTTCCCAAATGAGTTAATTTATTAAACACAGTTGATAGCTCAGGAACAGTGCCAGTAATGTCTGTGATGGCTCTTAACCGCATACAGACTAGTAATGACTACAATGCAGTGATAGTTCCTTGATGGAAATTTCCCCTTTAACTCAATGAAATTAATTACTGCTAAATATGTACACTTGCATGAGAAAAGAAAGTGTTGTGCACCCTCTGTAAGTCAAATATTTTCTTATTACTCGCACCTTCTATCAGTTTCCTCGCAATGTAAAAAGTATATACATAAAAGACTATACTATACCTCTATGAAATATTTAGCAAGCAATGTGATCATGATCTCAATATGCCATAAAGTTCTTCAATGTTCAGCAATAACTAGTTTCTTATTGTTTTAATATTGTGTCAATGTAGTGCATAAAAAGTAGAACAATACTTTAAGGGTCCTCAATTAGAGAAGTGCTGCTTCCCTACCACTACCACCACCAGAAACAGTGTCATGTCTGCCAGTAACTGTATCTGATATTGCAGCCCATCCCCATTTAAGTGAAGAGAGTGTCATTTTTTCTGAAACAAGGTAGAGCATTTTTTCTGTGCAATTCTTAAAACCCCAAACATTATAAAATCATCCCAAAGATGTCACTCAGTTAACTCTTCAGTAACTGATATTGATCGTTCAGCCATCAGTTATACCTTCCGTCCTGCCCCCATCCACCCCATACGCATGAATGTTTAGCACAGCCAAGCAATCCCCTGTTCTCTATGGGGAGGGGAGTGTTATGTTCAAAAGTATTGTTGCTACAGGGATATTATTAATTTCAGTTATATGGAGGTAATGTATGAGATCTCATGATCAGGGCCACCTCACTTCAGTATTTGTTATGCAGTGATTCATTTCTCTTTTAGAGGATTATTGAACAGCTGTTTTGGGTGATAGCAGAGGGTCCCAATGGGAGAACTTCTCAAGATGATCATTTAGCTGCTGCATTATTTGCATAATGGATGGGAATTGTGCAAAGCAGAGAACTAGAGGATACTGATACAGAGTTGCAAACTTGTTGGTCAAGAGAAAAAATAACTGATGGATCAATTTCTTTAATAATAATAATAATAATAATAATAAATCAATCCCAAAATGTATTTAAAAAATGATACAGGTTTATTACTGCATTAGGGGGAGTCCTTTTTTATCAAGTTTCAGATTTCCTTAAAGGGATAGTTCACCAGAAAAAAAAAATCTTTCAAATCAACTGGTGCCAGAAAGTGCCAAAGATTTGCAATTTACTTATCAGGTGCTTCATATTCTACAGGAAATTGTCTATTCTCTCCGGTCTCACACAGTGCTCTCTGCTGCCATCTCTGTCCATGTCAGGAACCGTCAAGAGCAGTAGCAAATCCCCACAAAAAGCTCTCCTGCTCTCCAGACTGGAAACAATATGACTTCCTGTAGGTCATACAGCAGCTGATAAATACTGGAAGACTGGAAGATTTTTTTTAAATAAGTATATTACAAATCAATGGCCCTTTCTTGGACCGATTTAAAAAAAAAAAAATATATATATATATATATATATATATATATATATATATCATGCACACAAAGAGTCAATTGCACCGGCACTATGGGATCCCGGCTGATACACGTTTGTCAGACCAGTATTATCTTCACCTTCTGGTGGTCCTGGTGGTGCTCTGTTCCCAATAGTAGATCTAATCGATATATAGTAAGAAGAGAAGCAGTGGAACGGCACTTCACTTAAAAAGACCTCACCTTTATTTCATCGGACAATACACAGTAGACAGCAATCGAGAGGCGCTCACTCCCTACCCACGCAAGTTTCACGCCTTCAGACGCTTTCTCAAGGCATTCTGGGTAGTGGGGCATTCTCTCCTCTACATATACACGTTATGACAAATATTTGCATAATTAGGTTAAAAACAAATGTAACAAAACGCCTTTAGAGACGACCTTAGTGGACCCTCCTGGACGCCCCATTGTGGCGGGCAGGGGTTCGGTCACAGAATTTTTATCCCAATTCACTGACTGGTTCTTAAGACCCCTCTTAACAAGTATTCCCTCATATTTGAGGGACACAAAGATGTTACTACAGGAATTAGAATCATTGTATATTGGGGACAATATGGTCTTAGCCTCTATTGATGTGGTTAATCTCTTTTCTAGGATTCGCCATGAGGATGCTGTCACTACCATCAGAAGGATTATGGCCCGTACTGATAAAGATAGGGATTGTGCGGAATTTATTTGCCAATCCATAGACTTTATCTTAAAAAATAATGCGTTTACATTTAAAACAAGTGGTTTGTCCAATGCACCGGAGTCGCAATAGGGACTCCGGTGGCACCAACCTTAGCTAATCTCTTTTTAGCCCTCTGGGAGGAGGAATATGTATATTCCAATAATAACCCCTTTAGGAACAACATTAAATATTGGGGTAGATTCCTTGATGACACCTTAATTTTGTGGGAGGGATCTAAAGAGGATTCTTCTGAGTTCACTAAATATTTAAATAGGAATCCCCTTAATATGCAATTTACAGCAGAATATGGAGGTAATTGTATAAATTTCCTGGATGTGACGGTATATATTGAGAATAATCAAATTCATACTAAAGGTTACAGGAAAAAAACAGCAACTAATTCATTACTTCATTATGATAGCTATCATCCCCATTATGTAAAAAAATTCAGTCCCATATGGACAATTCATACGACTCCGTAGAATAAATAGTGATTATGATACATTCCTATCCCAATCTCAAGATCTGATTAATAGACTTAGAGAAAAAAGATATCCGGAAGAAGTGATCTCAAAAGCGTTTGAAAAAGCAATTGGCATGGATAGAAGAGACTTAATTTTCAGAAAAAAGGAACAGAATAGATTTGTCTTCTCGTTTGAATTTAACCCGATGTCACAACAAATTAAATATATTATTTTTCAGAATTGGCACCTCCTGAGAGAGGATGAATCATTGAATGAGAGAACCCAGGCGCCCCCGCTAGTATCTTTCCGTAGAAGTCGAAACCTTAGGGATGAGCTGGTAGAAGGAGTAATCAAAGAAACCAACCATCTAGGGACATGGCTAGATGAAGCGGTACCGCAGGGTAACCATAAGTGCAGAAATTGCAATATTTGTAACCAGATGCTGGAGACAGCATATTTACAGTTTGGGGGAAAAGAGTTTCTGATTAATGATTTAATAACATGCCAAACTAAAAATGTTGTTTATGTATTATTTTGTCCATGTAATTTCTATTATATTGGGAAGACCATTAGGAAACTAAATATTAGAGTAAAAGAACATATGCGTTCATTTGTGACAGGAAAGGGTTGTCCCCGATTGATTTCCCACATGAAAGAGTATCATAATTCTGATAAAAATGTTTTAAAATTCGCAGGTTTGAAAAAAGTAAAACCAGATGGCAGTGGTAATCTACATAGAAAACTTTTGCAAGCGGAGGCTTGCATCATAATCGAGACGGAAGCAGTGGGCAGTCTCGGTCTTAATGATATGAATGAGTATAGTGTATTTCTCTAAAGGCATTTTGTTACATTTGTTTTTAACCTAATTATGCAAATATTTGTGACAACGTGTATATGTAGAGGAGAGAACGCCCCACTACCCAGAATGCCTGGAGAAAGCACCTGACGGCGTGAAACGTGCGTGGGCAGGGAGTAAGCGCCTCTCGATTGCTGTCTACTGTGTATTGTCCGATGAAATAAAGGTGAGGTCTTTTTAAGTGAAGTGCCGTTCCACTGCTTCTCTTCTTAATATATATATATATATATATATATATGGTGAACCATCACTGTAAGTTACTAGCAACCAGTAGCGTTTTAACGAAAAATAAAAGGAATAAGAAGGAATTTAAATAATGAAAAATAACCCTTTTAGTTACATTTATGTTCATTGTTGCACTATTAAAGGTATAATGTAAACCTTTATAATGGTTTGATATCTTTTATTACATTCTTTATCTCCTTTGATATTTTATTGCTGTGTTGTATTTATGACTGTACTAGGTGCATGTTTATCTTTCTTATAACTTTATCTGTGAATTAGTCATTGTCTGCACTATAAATATTATTAACAGGAGAACTGGAGTTTATATCCTCTGGTGGAACATTTACTGTTATCTTAATAATAATGATACACATCTACATGAAGCCATGCAAACTGTGTCACTAGAATGGACGTACGGAAAGCTCATTGCTTCTGTGCTCGGTAAATACTGTAGATCTTTTACTACTGTGGTCTAAAAAAGTATGAATAAAACAGTAGTATGCAGCTGTAGGTAGAACAGAGGTTGTAGTCACACCTGAGGCCTAGTGTTTTAGATGGCCCTATCACTAGAGATGAGTAAACCTCTTGCATGCTCTACTTTGCCTGAACCTGAGCACGCAGCATTTGATTACTGGTGGCTGTAGAAGTTGGATGCAGCCACAAGGCTTCCTGAAAAACAAGGATACAGCCATAGAATTCCCTAGGGCTGCATGCAACTTCTTCAGCCTTGATTATCAAATACCAAACACTCGAGGTTTGCTTATTTCTAACTGTCACAAAGGCTGTCTTATTATAAATGACAGCTGGGAGTTCTGACACATGTAACCAGTCAAACCATCATTATCAGGTGCACATCACTTTGATAATGGCCACACAAATGAATAAGCAATCATTTGTGTGGTCCAGCCACTTAATTATTGAGCCATGTAAAGGTTATGCGAACGAGTACCGATCTTTGGGTGTGTCATCTGGAACCCATCAGCCCATTTAAAAGGGCCCTCAAACTCTAAACTGCTTCCCAGTTATACAGTACTTTGCTTTCTTAATTATCTCATGCGGAGTCTTGTTTATTCTGCCTTTTGTCAGCCTTGTCTTTGCTATCCCTAGTGATTAGTTAATGGATTGCAATTGTTCTGTGGCAAATCATGTAATTGCTGCCCTACAGTCAAAAGTCCCGGGACACCCTTTCATTTCATAAATTGACGTAAAATATGTTTAGATAACATATCTGAATACCCTAGCAAGCAATGGGTGAGGGGGCCTATCTTTTAGGCTATGTCTAAAACATGGCCATCACTGCCATATTGGATCAAAAGTGTACTTTTTATAAATGGGAAGATGGTCATGTAACATGTCAAAGAAGACCAGAATTGTTTAATAAATCGATTGACATGATCATTTTTTAAATATTTCTTATGGTCTAAAAGTTATCAACACAGAAACTTTGTTTTCAGATTTAGCTCTGTGTTCAGTACCATGGACAACACACTGAAGGCGTCAAATAGCTGTGCATTACAGGAAACGTTATTGCAACTTTCTGTGTTCATAACTTTTAACCAAAAGACATCTCAATGCAAATATCATTGCAGCAGTCAATTTCTGAAAGAATATTGGTTTGTATTTCAAAATATACCTTTGGTTTCTGCCATGCAATAGTGACATTCTGAAGTTTTGACTTGTAGGGATTAGGATGCCAATTTATCAATAAAATGAATAGGTAGAAATATAAAGGTAAGTACTATATCTGTTTGTTTCTGCTCAGCTCTCTTTAGAAAGCTAAACATACACTGTATGGATTTTTAGAAAGTCTTTCTATATAATCATTGGGGTGACTTTGATTTCCCTGTAAGTTGCTAATCACTACCTGTTATTAGGGAATTCTGTCTCTTGCAGCAATTAGACCAAGACAGAACACAGATAGTGGGAGTGGGGCTTAGATGTACAGGTGCACAGGAGAGAATCTAGACAGTGTACCTGCATCCTGCACCTCCTGCCTCCTCCAGATTGTGCCTGAAAGGTAGCTCAAGACTACCCACTAACATCCTATCACCCATAAAGTTCTAAATAGCTGTCCCTTGTGAAAATATTTCTGTTCCTAATATGTAACCAGTGCTGCCTCCTGTTTGTAATCTCCCTCTACCCTTCATTAGTTATCATAATTATTAGCAACAGTTCACTGCTTATACCAGGGCTACTTTTGTAATAGAAGTCTTTTCTGCTCTGATCGCATTGCTGTTTCTTTCCTTTCTACTCACATAACACCTTAAAAACACAGTGCATAAATAACCCCCTGTTCTATAGTGTTGTGCTGTAAATCATTCTCCACACCACCCTGTAAGTCTGTTCAGTCCAGTGCACTCTCTCCAACACTATGTCATTGCATAGCAGAAAGGAGAAGAGACAGTCCAGTGGTTGGCCACAGAAGGAAGGAAAAGAAGACTGCTGACAAGCTACCCAAATCTGGTGATGCCCCCTGAAAAATGAGAAATATCTGTGCACCATGGAGGGGACTCTCAGGGTCTTATTTAGGGCAATAAGAATCCAAAAAGTACCTCCACTCAAAGGAGTTAATGTAACAAAATCATGCAGGTTTTAAAATTCCTTTGAAAGGTACAGGTATGCTTTAGGGATTTCTGGATATTACAGTGTTACCCCCAGAGCTGCCAAATATACATTTGCTAAGGAAAAGTGCAAGTAGAGGAGATCTTACTTGCAGAAAATGTATGAGTTAGTCAGGTCTGCAGAACCTCTATGACGGCACATATAAGAACTCTAATTTTGACTTCATATATAAAATTCTATATGCAAAGTTCGAAAATGTTGTTATGTCCAATAAAATTTACCTGGTGTATAATCCAATTGCCTACTTTTTTAAAGATAAACTCTCTTTGGCTGGCTGGGAGCAGAATCTAATTTAACCAATCAGCTTGGGAGCGGCCATTGATTTCACAATAGGTGAGAAAATCACTCGCTGCTATGGAAACAGTTGGATGTGTGCTGGATCCTTTATAATAACGGCAAAGGCTGGCTCATAGATGATTAATCTTTTTCCCGTGTGAACTTCCTTGAATAAATTATCAAAACAATATGATACATTTGTTTATCCCAAGACATTCATTAAAAAATTTCCTGCAATCATAATTCTCATTAGGCTGCAGCATCCCACCTCAGTCATATGGCGTGTAATAGACCCACGAAGAAAAAATACAGCTTAGTTTCAACAGGTCTGAAAATTACCAAGTCTGAATCATGAAGTCAGAAGTGAATTACAAAAAGAAATATTTCAATTGTCCGATTTCTGTGCATACAGTGAAAAAAAAACAGGAAGATTTGTCATCAATAGAAAACTGAGCGCTTGATATCTTTATTCTACTAACATGTACATGTACATGTACATCTATGTCTTTATCGGGGTAAGAAGCATAACCATGGGGGTGCAGGGGTTACATTTTCATGGAAGGGGGACATAATGTATACTGTATGTAAGTACACAATAGCAATAATATAATGCTAATGGATAAAAAGAGCTATTTATGGGTCCTAGTTTATTTTTTGCCTACAACAGCTGCCTCTAGTGATGAATGTCTGAAACAAGGTTTTCTCTATGTAATGTACATTTTTTTGTACTAACCAGAAGATGATGCACAAAAAGTTGCCATTGCCACCTCCTCTCCATACACGAGTGGATGTAGAAGTCAACGAGTGGCCACTCAGTTCTAATATTACATGTTAAGCTTTGGGTTTTATTAAGAGCCAGACATCTTCCAAAGTGGTCTAGTAGTTCCTAATAAGCAGCAAATGATGTCTACCTCAACCTAAAGAAAAAATGCAAAATCCAGGGATTTGTTTTATTTAAGAACAATGCCCAGGCAGGGAGAAATAGAAAAACAATATATACTTACTCTATTCGCTTTTCCGCCACTTGCACAGAGTTCCTCATCCCATTGTGCGGAAGTTCAGAAGTTGGGGTTCTTCTCACATCCTCCACATATACATATAGGTTCCGCAAGGCTGAATGTTCCTGTGTTCCATATAGGGAGGGGAGGAGTAATCTACCGCCAGACTATGTAGAGGATGCCTTGTCTCTCCGTGAACAAAGGGTTTGGGCAGTGAAAAACCATCATGCCTGACCCATATCTCCACATATCTCTGTATCCTTGGGGACTCAGGAGGGCCCAATACACCTTATACTGACAGCTGAACCTGCCATCAGCTGTTGTCAATATGAGGTGTATGGGGGTCTTTTGAGTCAGCCAAGGCAGTGCCATTGTATGGGGACCCTTACGCATTTGCATTTGCCACTTGCATGGACTACCATTGCATAGGTTCATGCTAATAAATCTTGGTTAGGATTTCTTATGAAGTCCCAAACTTGCAAAGGTCTGTGGCAATTACACTTTAAGGGGTTTAACTTGCATTAACAAAGTTTATTGAATACAGCACATCCTGAAAACTTTGTTCACATTCTACATATACAGTGGTGCCTTGGATTACGAGCATAATTCGTTCCGGGGCCGTGCTTGTAATCCAAATCCACTCTTAAATCACAGCAAATTTTCCCGTAAGAAATCATTGAAATGCAGACAATTGGTTCCACACCCCAAAAATAATGATTTACTATTCTGAAAAACATGTAAAACAAATTAAACAAACTTTCAGAAACAGCTGAATATGTCATATTATAAGTTACTGTACAGTAATGGAAAAGATGGAAAACACAAGGGCAGGCAGAGACTGCAGGGGGCATGAAGGAATGAGCAGGGCAGATGTGGGCACAGTATAGCAGCACTCTGTCCGGCGAGAGACTGGTTACAGCTTTGTAGAGATTACCTCCACAGTCCTGTCCCCTGATGCAAGCCCCAGCCGAAAGTGGATCTGCTATGATTTGAAAGGTGAGGGAGACTTCCTGGGTCAGAGTACAGTGCGGTAGACCCTGCTATGCAGACCATGCCCCTCCTTCACTTGCGTTCCTACCCAGTATGTGGAGCTCTTTAACCAAAGCAATGCTCTTAAACCAAGTCACAATTTTGAAAAACTGTGAGCTCTTAAACCAAAATGCTCTTAAACCAAGTTACTCTTAAACCAAGGTACCACTGTACTGTGAAAAGAAACAAAGAATATATCCATATGAGACATGGACCTGAGATCTGCTCTCTCTCAGACCAAGTACGAGCACACATGTACTCTTCTTTTCAATAAACCTTATTTGTCCAATTCCACAAATTCCACTTTAATTTACCTGTAGTCAGGGACTTTTGGAATGTTAGTCATTTTTACAATACGGAACCTGACTGGTAAGTTTGCTTCCCAACATATTTAACAGATTGAATACTCTTAATAGCAACAACTGAAAGAAAACAAACAAAACATGTCATATACAATACCTAAATATACATACGATAAAAACCTTACATGTAAAAAGGGTTAATAAAATGTAAGCATATTTCTTCTCTTCCTCCTTTCTACTTTAAACATTTCAGTATTTGTTAATAATTCACCAGGTAAAAGGAGGGCTGGGCAACAGTACTTTCTAAGTGCAAACTATAACTTTTCTTTAGATAAAATGAAAATGACCCAGCAAAAGGTTAGGCAACACAGCAATGCACATAGTAAAACATCACAGTTTAAGTTTGTACAATTTACTAGGGTAAAGTTCTTTTTTGCTGTAGAGTATGTTCCCATCGACTTAAAGAGAACCTCCATCTCTCATTCCATTGTTTTGGATGGGAAGAATGGTGCTACATGCAACACAAATTTTTCCATCAAACATCAGGTATTGCAGTGGAACCCAGTAGAGCCGTTTAAAAATGAATAGGGTCCATTCTTTTCACTTGTATTGCCATAAAGGGTAACTATCAATTTAATAGTTTCAAAACCCTTAAGAAGCTCTGAGCCAAATCAGTAATGAATGAGCACTTTGCTTAGTGCAGAGCTTCTGCACATTTGTTTTATTGATCAGTGGCACCTGGACCACCTCTGCTTGTGTCAATTGATAATTCACAAGATTGTTAAAACTATAGGGACCGTTTATGTTTCTAACATCCTTACTATTATTTCACATCATACATTCATTGCTACATAGTTAGGGTGAAGCCCTGGCACTAACACCCACCCAGCTTTTCCTGCCTAATTGCCTCGACTGCTCTAGGCAGCAGCAGACAACTCGTTGACGGTCCCTAGCCTGTACACGTGTAACACTGAACACAGACAAAACACAAATACTCATGGTCGGAGGTCTGGGTCAGCAACTAGCGGTCTGCGAAGCATAAAAACGTAATCCAAAAGAGTAGTCAAAAACTCCAAGCCAGAAAGTCAAAGATACCTGAATAACAAATCAGGAACAACGCTAGGTCAAGATACACCCAGGGTATGAGGCTCTATTGCAGGCAACAGGAATAGTGAGGGTGTCCCAGCCTCAGGACATGATTGGGGACTGAGACTTCAGCCCTCCAGCATATATTAGAGCTGACTAGTGGTGCTAGCCGCAAGTCAGCAGAATACTCATTCAGACCACCTGAGCAGCTTGACTGGGGGCAGGGAAGCCCCAGCTGTGGCAAAATACAGACATTATGGCACATCCCTAATGACCCAGACGGCCAGTAGCAGGGGGGCGGCCGCATGGTCCGGCAGTGCCACAAGCCGGCGTGATGGCCGGTTCCTTTCAGACACATGTCCATCAAGTTCAACCAAGGAGGAGAAGTATGAAGGGAAGGGCGATGGATAGATAGATAGATAGATAGATAGATAGATAGATAGATAGATGATGGGTAGATTCATTCTGGATAAAAAAGGGCATCTAAGTCATCTCATATCCCCTGCAATTCCTTTGTAATACTATGAAATTTTATTCAATGTTGTGTTTTCTTTTGTGTGTCTAAAGACAAAAAAGAAAATTAAAAAGTATTTTGAGATTGTAGAATTACTTGTTGTAATATAGTCTATGGTTGGCTGGCAGAAATTCACAGCTACTCTACTCTAGATTTTCCACCCGATAAGCATACTTATTCCAGTTAAAAAAAGGGAGGGGGTTGTAGATTTATATTCACCATGTCAGAGTTAAACTGAACTCTAACTACAAGTAATAATAGTAAATTAGTGTAAAAGGTCAAGTGGTATTTACAGGTTGCATTCTTTGCGGACATTTTTAGACAGGCCTATTAATCCGCTTATTTGTACCTATCCAATCCACACTGTGTTATCACTAGACAAAAGTCAATCTAAGCTGAAATGTAGCGTCCCAGACACTTGTCCACAAGGCATGATCAGCAGAAATTAGGCTATATATATCTTAGAAACATAGAGTATTAGTTCCAGCTGTAGTGTCAAAATGAACAGGCTCTCCCAGTAGACTATAATGCTGCTCAGTCTAGCTTGATATGGTTTAGTTAAAGAGATGTAGATGTTTTGGGAACCCCAAGACTTGCAGCAAACACTTTACTCACATGACATTACAACTGTCCAACATGAGTAACAAGAACCTATCAAAGGGGCTGTGTAAGAAAGGGTAAGTTAGGAATGGTATAATATAGTGTATGGGACACAAAGGTATGGATTGTGACCATTTATATTTTAGAAACAGAGGAATAGGAATAATTGTGTTATGATATACATAGAAATTGCAATGTTTTGGTCAATATGACCTTAATCAAGTCAAAAAAGAATTATTAGAACAATGAGACATAGCAAAAGGAATTTGTGTTTTGGACATAAGTTTATAGGCCATTAGTAATACAATGAAAAATGAAAATAGTGCAGCTGATGTACTGTATATATGTACTAATAACTATATGGTTGTATGTTAAGGACATGTCCGCCAATAAAGCAAAAGAATTGAATGTGTGTTGTAGTCCAAGGCAACTGAATGCTATGGCATTTTTTTTTTGCATTGAATAGCAAATATTCAACAACACATAAGCCGAGTGTAGCCAGGAATACATGTAGATATTCTACTACTAATTTTATTTCAGTTTGAGATGTTTAGAGTATGATTATGAGATGATGAGGCAAGGCGACCTTTTGTGTGGAAAATATTCGCTTAAACAGCGCTCCATTTGATTTTTACTTGATATTTCTAAATTGACATAATGTAATTTTCATGATTTGGTATAAACACCTTTTAATGTATAGCACAATTCTCTTTAGTGTCTATAAACAACAAATAAGCTCCAATGTAAAGCTAATACAGAATGACAATGTAATCAAATAATAGCCCTCCGGTACATGCTCTTTACTGCACTCAAGTGTGATACAAGGGCTGCCCTTCCCAAACAGTGTGACTGACCCTGGTGCCATCATCTGTGAACTCAAATGGCCTTCCTAATGCTTTTAAGCTTTTATAATATTCTAGTACCTCAAAGAGTGAAAGACTCAACAACTTTAGAGTATATCTCTCCAAACTTGGTCCAGTTCTATGAACAATTGTTTTCCTCCATTTGACAAAATTATACCCTTATTGGCTACCTACTCTGTCACCCTAGTCACTCTTGTGTTGTCTGGCAGTATAATGTGAGTTCTAGGCAGTTGTTGCCACAGAACCATTAGTGCTTACCCCACAGACCTGTTGTGACTGCATTAAAAAGCTATTGTCACCAAAGAGCAGACTTTCAGACAATTTTCTGCTAATCTAGTATGTATTGTATAGTAGGCTCTCCAGAAGTGGGCCAAAGATAGGTATAATAAAGCTAATTTTAATATATGACATTAAAACAGGAAAATCATATAAAATAAAGTGACAACAAAGTATAGAAATATTCATGATAATAATAAAATAATAATAATAATAATAATAATAATAATAATAATTGCACTAGAGATCTATAGGGTTAGAATGGAGACCCGTAAGTATATAATATAAAGCTAAAATACTGTATACCTCATTTAATGGCTGTACGTGCAGGGCCCTTGCACCACCAGCTTTTGGATAAAATGTTTCGAGAAAGTCCATATAACAAATTGTAATATAAGAGCTGTCCTTTTATATACAAAGTAGGTACTTGTGTTTGTACCTGTGAATTAGGAGGCAATGCTTCCTGATCCATCTCCAGCTTGAGCCTAAGTGCAATGTTATTCTATGGCGCAAGGCTGGAGATGCGTGTCATCACAGGGTTAAAGTATAAATGATGTACTACACCCCCATACTTGCCAAATAAATGCACAACATTACTTCAGACCAGAGGCGTAGCTAGGGGTTCAGCGTAGGGCGAGCGAGTGAGTCTCAGTGGGCCCCCAACCGATAATGTTACCCATAGGGAACCTCATCAGATGACAATGCTTTCTGAATAATAAAAAGTATATTCTGCTATATTACTCATAGTCAACAGGGACTGAGAACAGTGGAAAAGTCTTTCTACATTTCACATTTATAACCATGTAAAAATTTAAGGGGTTATCCAGCATTGCTAAAACATAGCTGCCCTTTTCAAGAAACAGCGCCACTCTCCTCAAAAGCTTGGATGTGGTAGTGCAGCTCAGTTCCACTAAAAGAGAATGTAACCAAGTTATAATACCACAAACATCATAGAGGAAGCTATGGTGCTGTTTCTGTTTTCTAATTAGCCATCCATCCATTCTTCTATCTCTCTATCTCATATTTATCTGTCTAATACCTATTGGGCAGCATTAGGACTACACCATAGCTGATGGTCAATGACCAAATTAGCAACACCCGAAGGGGATACCCGCAGTACCGATAGAGTAAATGTATAGTACAAATTCTGGGCAATAACAATAAATAGTCCCATGCAGTTCAAGGCAACTATACTAAATAACCGATAACTACTGCGACATAACTAAATGGAATAATTACTTTACTAATCCATAGAAACAATACATGACAATACATTAAAAATGTAGGAGAAATCAGCACCAATAATCATGATGTACAGGGTATATGAGAGAAGCCAATTTATGCCTCCATGTAGTATTCAGACCCAATTTTAGACCTCATATAGTTCGCAGGGTCCCTCTGTACTCTCATATAGTAAAAAGGCCACCATCTATACCCTAACATAGTAGATTATTCCCCCTTGTTTCTCCATATAGAAGATAGACCCTCCATGTGCACCTCCAGATAGTAGTGAGACCCCTCTGTACCTTCATTGAAATGCAGCTTCTCAGTGCATCCATATGGTAGTTAGGCCTTCTATGCCCCAATATAGTTATTATTTTCCACTGTTCCCATGTAGTAGTAGTTAGGGCCCCCTGTGTTAGACTCCCCTCTGTGTATCTGTCTAGTATTTAGACTTCCCTGTGCAGGCAAACCCCCCCCCCCCCCCCCAAAAAAAAGGCAGTATCCACCATGAAGACATCACCTCCAACACCATCTCATGAAGGTAATCCCCCTGGTATTCCCCATGCAGCCGCCCCCTTCCCAGTAGTAATCTCCCAGGTAATCCTCGTGGTGGTTAGACACCCCCAACCACCACCACTGTGAGTAGACTGTGCCCCCAAATTAGGTACCCCCTTTTTAGTTAGCCAGCACATCCCATGCCCCAACCCCCATAGATAACATCTTTCCCTGGATTAAGCCCCACCCACATAGGTCTCCTCCTCTATAACTAAGGGGAAAAAGCCATACTTACCTGCTGTGCGGTTGCAGTACTGTAGTCTTCTGATGTCAACTCTCTCCCACCTCTGTGAGCGCACAAGTGACATCACTTAAGTCTAACAGCTCTAAGGGAGGGAGCCACCTCTTGTGGCCACAACAGTGATTGGCAGGGTGGAGAGCCAATGCTCTCTTCGCCTTGTCAATCACCCTGCTGCATTCAATTGTATGTTCTCCTCGCATACAAGTGCATACAGCTAAATTGTCAGACACAACATTCGGTAGCGGTGTGGGCCCCCCAGGAGCACTGGTTGCTGGCCAGGGGCCACCTACAGCCAATAGCTTTTGCGGACAGCATTAACTGGCGAAATCTTCAGTGGTCCCCGGGTGTGGGCCCAAGAGGGCATTATACTATGTGTGGAGCACTAAAAAAGACTTTATACTGTGTTGGGAGACTTAGACAGTGTCCTTAAAGTGACTCTGTACTGGCATGTAGCCGCCCCCAAACCATCAGAACTGCGTTGTAGTGGCCCTCACACAGTGTATGGTTCGGGGGTCTGCCTTTTGTTGCTGCAGCAGGGCAGAGAGTCAAACTGGCTTGGCCTAGAGCATCCATGCCCTAGGCCGGCGGCGGCTCTCTCCCCACGGCCACGCCACGTGAAAAAAATGTCATGTTTTAACGCAGAACAATTGTATAAAGCCAACCTGCGTTTTGCCTGCTTATTTTTAAGACTGATTCACGCAGCAAATACGTCAAGTGGGTTTGACCCTTATTAACAATTTTTTTTGTGTGCGTTCTTTGTTTTATTCATTTATTTTATTGCCCCACCATGGGGACTTCTCAATCTCAATCTCAGCCCTGATCTCGGCAGTTGTAGCGGGTGCCTGGCTGTCATTGATAGCCGGGCCCCCCGCAGATGCGCCCGTGTCATCTCTGTGACAGAACGCTATGCAGAATAGCGGAAAGGGGTTAAGAAAATACACACACAGAAAACAGCACTTAATAAGATAAGGAATACTAATAACTATGAAATAATCTCTATACATAGTTTTACAACAATGCTTTTGAAACACGCTGTTGAAAAATATAAATTAAAACTTATAGTATTAATATAGCACCAACATTATAAAAAGGACTGTAGAAGAGGCAAGCAGATAGCATGTCACATATTGACAATTACATTAATGTATGTTTTCTTAATAGTGCCTTGACAAGAAACATAATCATGCTTTACACACCTTTTGCGTGCTAAACAAGAAAAAAAAAGGATTTCTTAGCAATTACAACGACTCGATTCCATGTTGTGTATTAAATGGTTGCTATGTAATTAAAAAGCAAATCACTTTAAATCTGACAGTCACTGGAGCATTTAAATCTTTTAAAATGATCCCATAATTCCTGCTTGTATTCTGATAGGCAGTGAAGCAGAAAGATGCAGGAAATTAAAGCTCTAACCAGAAAAAAATATTGTATTTACTTTTTTCATATGCTCCATCCTATCTTACTTCACTAGTTGTAAAACATCCCGATCATTTATTTTAGAGGTCTCTTAAATCTACAATATGTAGTAACTATTTATAGTTTCTGGTAATTGATGACTACTATGTGAAGTATCTTGCATTATGCTATTTATATGATTGTAAGCTTCTGCATGCAGGGCCTTACTCCTTATGTTTAGTGTATATGTATGTGTAAGTCTATGTCATTTATGTATACCCATAGAATTGTCATAGGCTGTGGAATGCATTGGCAGTATATAAATAAAATATTTTTTGTTACCAAAATAATTTGCAACCTTATGGAGACATTGAAGTAACATTGCTTACCCAAATGGACAATGTATACCGTAAATAAGAAAAAAATAGCTGGGACCTTATAATTGTACTGTATATTATATAAAGGCATAGGAACACAATTCTGATCTCAGGATCTGTTCATACATGGCGTTAATTTAGGGTTAATGATTCGTTTTTGCTATGGTTTTGATGCTTTTTTGCTATGAAATCGAGATTGCACAGAATTGCGGCAAAAAATTGTACTATTTTACTTTAATTCCACAAGGATTTCACAAGGATTGTTGCTGCAAGGGAATCATATTTTTCATCAGTCTTCAGAGGTAGAATGTGAACCCTATAGGTTTTATACTATGACAGAAAAGTTGTAATTGGTGGTTACCTGGGTTAGACGTCCGGTGATTGCCATGTCAAGAGTTCTTTGAAGGGGTTACCCGGCCTTGTAAAAACATGGCTGCTTTCTTCCAGAAATGGTTTGTTTTTTGGTTATGGTTTTGTAGCACAGGAATTTCCCTCATACAGATCTTTGTGCATGGGAAAATTCTTATTTTGCCCACTACATGTAGTACATTTATTATTACATTGTGGCGTGGATCTCCACAAGCCCACACTTTTGGCCTACAGGACAATGCCGCTCATACTTCCAAGATACATCTGATAAGTATCACTGGTTATTTCTTGGTTTGAGCATGGTTTGTTGGCTTAGCTATATCGTCATACCTCTTGTATGTGTTGAGCTTTTCTATACACATTGCTTAGCCTATACCAGTGTCTGGATCTAGGACTCATGCTACTATATTGCACCTAGACACCTATCATTAGGAATAGTTGTGAATGAGCCCCTGATTGCGGTGACCATTAATTATCACTGGATTCTATTAACTCGTTAGGCATCATCCTGTTTATATTGTGAATATTTATGTGCTACCAAGGTAATCCATATCGTTCTGCAATCCACTGGAGGTAGTGCAGGTGGTTTTGCAAAAATTCATTATCTCACTACGTCTTTTGGATTTATATTGTCTTGCATCTGGGTATCCCTGATGATCCTGTTAGCATTATACAGGTGAAACGCGTTGGATTTAATTTGTGGTGTGTTGTTCATTTAGTGTCACGGTTTTGTGTTTGTATGTCATTTGTCCTGCACTTAGATTAAAGAAGGGAACGTCTTCGTGGTTGGGGCCACCCTATTAAGGAGGTGGGTCACCCCAAAAGGCAGGGACAGGACTGGTCTATCAGGAGTGGACAGTGTGCACTTTGTCCCTCTGTATACCCCTGCATTTATTTTGTTCCCTCCCATATTGCATTATTATATCTAGTGCGGAATTAGTAGATCACATGTACATTTTTTGTATTTTTTAAGATTTTAGTTAGATATGTATTAAAAGTTATGTTTTAATTCCCAAGTGTTTTGCCCCTTTTGGAATTGAGTTGTTGTCTATATAAGCAGCACAGGAAGAAAAGTATCGGTTATGTAGGATGTGACCTCCTTTTGTATACATTAGGGTCACGGTGGAATTTAGTTTATTAAAACAATAGTGACCATTCATGACAAAAACCCTCCTACAGAACTCAGACCAAACCCAGACTGTGTGTGTGTGTGTGTGTGGACCGCGCCAATCTTCATTTTTGAGTTTTCATTTTTTCCTCCTCCCTTTCTAAGAGCTCTACATAATGTACTATACCATAAAAGTGACATGATACCATTATTCTATAGGTCATTCCGAACACAACCACATGCAGGTTTACACAGATTCTCTAATGTTATATATTTTTTTTTTATGAAATGTTTTTTTTAAAATTAATTATTAACAAAATGGGCCTATTGTGACGCTTATAACAGTTTTAGCTTTTCACCTACGGGGCTGTGTGGGGTGTCATTTTTCCCGCCATGATCTCTAGTTTTTATTAATATCAGATTTGTGTAGCTCAGATGTTTTGATTACTCTTTATTATTTTTATATATATGTATATTGTAACAAAAAATCGGCAATCCTGGCAATTTTTCCCTCTTTTCGTTTACAGTTGTTATCTTTTATATCTGACAATTATGCACGCTACGGTATATAATATGTTCATTTATTTATTTATTGTTATATGTTTTATTTATATAATGGTATAGGGGTGATTTTAATTTTTATTGGGGGAGGGGCTTTGGGGTATTTTTAAAAACATTTTAACTTCTTTTTTTTTACACATTTTAAGTCCCCCTGGGGGACTTGTACATGCATACACTAACCATTGTAATAGGCGCTCTGCTGGTGGCAGACTCAATCAGCAGAGCGCCGAATGAACCACACGGAGGAAGGTAAGAGACCTTCGGGGGTCCGTTATAGCGATCGGGACCCCCACAGTCACACTGCGGGGTCCCAATCGGTAAGTGACCGAAGCTGCTCCTGTCACTTACGCTTAAACGCCGCAGCATTTAAGGGGTAAATGGCGGGCTGCCGCGCGATCGCTAAAGCCTGTCTATAATGATGAGGGTCTGGCTGAGAACCAGGACATACAGTTACGTCGAGAGTCCTCTGGTGACAGAATTCCAGGGTGTAACTGTACGTCCAGGGTCATCTAGGGGTTAAAGCTACAGCAAGTGGGACAAGTTTCAAATTTTTTAACTTTATAACACATCAGAACATTGGGTTCTTTTTAGTAGGATCTTTTCTAATGACTGCTTTTGATTTTAAGAACCAATTACACAGCTTATACAACATTTCAGAACATTGCATTTTCTTCGGTTAATATGGACATGGCTTAGTGCTAAAACATTTACAGCTTCTACTTGCATAGATTAGAAAGGACTAGCAAACTTACTCATGTGGTGAGGATACAAGCTGTTTCATGCCACAACTTGGAGCAGCTCTAAGATATCAAAACTTCCAGACAGTAAACTATCTTAAGCAAACACCACCAGGAAAATGACAGCCCACACACCTGCAGGACACCTACATTATACCAATCAACACATGTCAGAGTGGTTTAAGTTAGGATAAAATAAATAGGCACATACAAGCTGAGCTATTTAACTAAATACCAAAAATGTGTTTCTTCCTTTCATTTTTTGTTTCCCTTAAACAACAAGAACAAGATCTAAGCAGAGGCAAGTTCATAAATGTGCTTAGAGCTTTCTTATGCAATCCATATACATGTGTGATAAAGACAGTGTCCACATTCACTTCTTGTCATTATTAGGAAATAGATCCTGACAAAAAGAGGTGTCATAGGTGTAACCAGTGATACTACACTTTAATGCTATGTTCCCAGTACATTCTGAGAAGCGCTAACAGCAGCCATTGTTATATAACAACGACTGGAATTAATATTCATGGTCATGGCCCTTGTTTTACAACAATGGCCGTTGTTAGCGCTTCTCAGTACATAGTGGGAACATAACCTAAAGATTATTACTAATGGGCAGTGCTGAGTTTCCTGAGCTAGTCATTTTCCACATGTATCAAGTCTTATTCACTATTTAGAACTTTCTTATATAAAGTAACTGGTTAACTCTTTGGATAATACCAGACATGTGTTGGTTCTAATATAAAATATATTGTTTAGATTAGGGACTAAGATGAAGCGTTGATTATGAACTTATGAAAGATTTAGCAATATTCATTTGTAATACCTTTGACAGGTCATCAATCATACAGGTCAAAAGTTTTGGATCGCTCTGCTGAGACACACTGCTATCCTGAGATATAGCAGGGAAAAGAAAGTGCATCACTGCATCGTCTGACAAGGATCCTTCTCTTCATAGATTTCATAGACTCTTTTGCTTCCACCGTCGTCCCTCTCTGCAGCCCCTGGTCCCCGGTTACTATGTGCAGCCAGGGACCGCGGGTATTAGCCGCCGCAGCCGATTGCCGCGGCTGGCTAATTAACTATTCAAATGCAGCTGTCAAAGCTGACAGCTGCATTTGTATAGTATCTGTGCCCCCTGTCCCTGGTGTCTAGTGGGGGATCGCATCGTGGAGGGCAGATCCGTTCTAATGAGCCAGCCGGGGCTCAGCGTCAGAATGACGCTGATCCCGGCTCGGCAATCCATTTAGTCTGCAGCAGACCATTATAATAGAGTACCGATCTGATGGATCGGTGCTCTATTATATACAGAGCATTGATCTCAATGGGAGATCAGTGCTGTGTATATAGAAGTCCCCCAGGGGGGCTTCTAATTACTGTATGTAAAAAAAGAATAAAGTGTTCTCATTAATAAAAAAAAACCTTACCCTAATAAAAGTCCAAATCACCCCCCTTTTCCCATTTTATAAATATAAATAAATAAATAAACAAACATGTTTGGTATCGTGTAATTGCTCGAAATATTAATTTAATTAATTCATGATCCCTCACGGTAAACGGCATAAGCGCTAAAAAATTCCATAGTGCAAAATTGTGCATTTTTGGTCGCATCAAATCCAGAAAAATTTTAATAAAAAGCGATCAAAAAAATCACATATGCACAATCAAGGTACCGATAGAAAGTACAGATCATGGCAAAAAAATTACACCTCAAACAGCCCCATGGACCAAAGGATAAAAGCACTATAAACATGGGAATAGAGCGATATTAAGGAACGTTTATTTTCTGTAAAAGGTTTTATTTTTTTAAGAGCCATCAGTTAATATAAAAGTTAAACAAGTTGCATATCGTTTTAATCATACCGACTTGAGAAACATATATAACATCAGTTTTTCCATAGAACACACGGTGTAAAAACGAAGCCCTCCCAAAAAAAAGAACTGCATTATTTTTTTTCAATTTCACCACTCATATAATTTTTTTCTGGTTTTGCAGTATATTCAGCCTGTCATTGCAGTACAATTAGTGACGCAAAAAATAAGGGCTCATGTGGGTCCGTAGGTGTAAAAATGCAACTGCTATGGCCTTATATACACAAGAAGGAAAAAATGAAAATGCAAAAACGAAAATTAGCCTGGTCCTTAAGGGGTTAAAGGGGTTAACCAGTGCTACAAAAACATGGCCACTTTTCCCCCTCTCTTGTCTCCACATTGAATGGGGTTTTAAACTCAGTTTCATTGAAGTAAATGAAGCTTAATTGCAAACCACACCTAACTGGAGACAAGAGAGGGGGAAAAGTGGTCATGTTTTTGTAGCACTGGATAACCCCTTTAAGCAATCTCTCCCCAGCTGTATGGCATCATGTTACCGTTTACCTTCCCCACTCCCCTGCTGGAGCCTGTATCTCTGCTGCACAGCACTTCTAGGTTTAGGGTTCACATAAGAATTTACATATAACATACACAGAACACTAGACATAGATTTTCAAAAATGCTGTATTTAAATGCTTTAAACATAACAGCCATAAAGTCCTTATACATCACCAATATAGTGTGAACAAGGTGCAAGGCCATCTGCTTTGCAGATTTCTTTTTCTAATTTCTCTGCGCAAGAATTTGACTGATCTCCCAATTAGTGGCCACAATGGTGTTACGCCCCAGCCACTGATCGGCTAAGCAAGCATTAGTATGCACCAACCCCGTACCTAGGAGCCCTGCACAGAGCAGGGACCAGAGCTCTGTAAAACCTTTCCAGACAGAATGAAATAACAAAATAATCATTTGTATAAACTACATCTAGTCAGACCCTTTCTTGAAATGGAATTGCAAAACCAGCTTTGTTTACAGTAAAAGGAACACACAATGACAGCTGAGAAACAACACAAATAGCAATTTTTACGCACTGCAATCTTTAGAACACGTGTGTTCTCAAAACAGAGGCCAGTTTAGCAGGCATTTTATGCCGCTAAACAAGTTTCCATATTATTCCTCCTTCTGATGATTCCCACAATCATATCAATCTAACCTTTAAAGAAAGAAGAATTAGGTCCCTTACTTGTCCGGACTCTGTATGGCTATGTTCACATAAAGTCAAAAATAGAGAAAAGGCGGCCGCTTTTGAAATTTTGAAAGACGGACATTCTAATGCACACAATATATTCGCACGGACGTCAAAACAATGATCATAAAAATTATTTTCGGACATCTTTTACAAACAGCGGACGTTTTTATTACTTTTTCACACACAGTTTTTCTTTTGTCACCGTTCTTTCTCAGTTTTTACTATTAAATTCAATGGTCTTTTCAATTAAGCCACACCCACAAGCCAATTAGGGGGCTAGGCTGCTAAATGATGTCCGTTATTTTAGCCTCAAAATTACGGACGTCGTTTTAAACTGAGCTGAAAAACCTTGTGTGAACATAGCCTAAAGAAGTTTTATGAATATGTGTGAAATTACACAAAATATAGAAATTATAACAGTACCGCTCATACAGTCACTTAGGCCACAGAAAAAGCTATATGAATGAACCAGCTTAGCTAGATTGCAGTCCTTCCTAGAAATGTATTTTTTGAATTATTTCTTAATCACATTTTTCTACTCATAGAAATGTTTTTCTGAGTTGTTTTCCTTTACGCTGCAGTGCCACAGAGCTATATCTTTTATCTCACACATACCTCCCTGGCTACCAGTCTTAGGGTCCAATATTAAGTATGCTGGTCCATACTTAATATTGGACCCTATTGCTATTCTACAGTATAGAATAGCAATAGGATCCGGCTTGCTTCGGTGGTTCCCCAGGCGTGACCCAACGCAGGACAATCATTGGCTGAGTGGGACGTGGAGCCGGAAACCCCCGAAGCAAGCCGAATCACGGAGCCGGTAATGTATAAGCTCCAGTCGTCAGGGGGTTAACGGGGCGGTCTTCAGACATACTGGGTATGTCTGCCCATAGACTTTACAGGGTAGGGATCCAAAACGGATCTCGCTGCGAATTCGCAGCAAGAAATCTGCTGCGGACCTGTCATGTGTGAAGGCACTCTGTGTGTGAAAAGGATCATGTGAAAAGGAACAGTTTACATAAGAAGAAACCTACATACATCAGTGTGTAAAAGAGAAAACACATAACACATGTTTAAGGCAGGGGACATGGAAAAGGTGAGCAAAGAAAAGGGCATGAGGAGCAAGCCTTATGAAAGATGGATGGCATGGATCAGCAGTCCATGTGAAAAGGATTCATTCTTTCTAATGGTATCTTCAAAGACACATCAATTCTTTGAGTGGAGTGTGACGGAAGTGGAGGCGTGCTGTGGAACTCCGCCTGTTTTACTCAGTGTAAACGGGCCCTAATTGGCAACCAGGGGTGGACCCACACTGCAGAGGGCCCTTGTGCAAAAAATGTGTTTTGGCCCACATAACCTATCTCCACCTTTCTGCCTTAAAGGCGCACACATGTGTACGACTGGGTATCCGGTACATGTGTCCTGGTTTCTCAGGAGGGTCCTACAGCACAGATGCCAGGGACCACTAAGGGACTGTACTGTAGTCTGTGCAGGCCCCAGTGTGGGACTGGGGTACCTGTGGCCAACCAATAGAACTGATCATGGGGGGCACCCAAATAAAGAACCTATCAGAAGCGACATGCTGACCTGGTCCCATCCTGCACTGATGTATCTGTGACCACAGCTCCCTGAATTACCATGTAACTACAACTCTCAGAAGCGACATGCTGACCTGGTCCCATCCTGCACTGATGTATCTGTGACCACAGCTCCCTGAATTACCATAACTACAACTCTCAGAAGCGACATGCTGACCTGGTCCCATCCTGCACTGATGTATCTGTGACCACAGCTCCCTGAGTTACCATAACTACAACTCTCAGAAGCGACATGCTGACCTGGTCCCATCCTGCACTGATGTATCTGTGACCACAGCTCCCTGAGTTACCATAACTACAACTCTCAAAAGCGACATGCTGACCTGGTCCCATCCTGCACTGATGTATCTGTGACCACAGCTCCCTGAATTACCATAACTACAACTCTCAGAAGCGGCATGCTGACCTGGTCCCATCCTGCAGTATTGTATCTGTGACCACAGCTCCCTGAATTACCATAACTACAACTCTCAGAATGCCTTACACTTATGGGAGCTGTAGTTTCCGAGGGGACAACCCCTTGAGTTGTCTACTCATTTGTACTTCAAATCCAGTAAATTCTGGGAGTTGTAGTGTTTGCAGCTGTTGTACTTGAAGGGTCCTGGGTGCATTATACACTGGATGCTGTGTGGGAAATTAGAATGTATAGCTTAGTGTGTGGAAGTGACACCAGAACAGCGCTAATAGGGGAGAGAACAAATGGGCCCACTACAGACGTGCCATGCTGAGCTGACACTTTAGAGTCTGAGCCTTGGCGGGCCCCTCTATTGGTCTGGGCCCCTGTGCAGCTGAACCTGCTGCACAAGTGATATGTCTGCCCCTGGAGGCAACCTGAAGGGATACTATGTGGTAAAAAGGGCTGTATGAGTGTGTGAGCAAAGTGGATCTAAAAACTCATATCTTGGCAAACTCTTGGCAAATCTGGTTAGACAGCTCAGATTCTGAGACCTTTTTCATTTCAGCACCACATTTGCAAGGGTTCTATATAGCAGAGAGGTGGAAGAAGCTGATTGGCTGAAATGTTGTATACAGAACCACTACACAGCAGGGATAACAGCACTATGATCCCAGGCTCAGCCATGTGTTGCAATTTGTCATGGGTTACTCTTGATATAAATATATATAAATATATATATATATATATATATATATATATATATATATATACACACAGTGGTACCTTGGTTCTCGAACTTAATTGGTTCCGGAAGGCAGTTTGAGAACCAAGCAGTTTGAAAACCGAGCAATACTCATTTATTACACTGATAAGTGCTCAGTATAATCACTACAGTACAGAACAGCACTATACTGTACAGGACATTAAACATAAGAAATGTTCATCAGAACCAGCAATTATAGTACAGTAGTTACCAACTCCTTACCCATCCTTTACTGTATGGCGTCCCCCCCATCCAAGCACTGTAATGTATGGGAGATGGTGGTGCACTGCCTGTACTACTACTGCACTGTATATGCACTCCAGCAGTCTTATACAGCACTGTACTGTATGTGAAGCCTCACCACTGCTTAACTCGCCAGGTACAACCCACCATCCACGCTCGCAAAAACGTTCGAAAAACTTTCGAAAACCGAGCAAAGTTCGAATTCCAAACACTACTTCTGGGTAAATTTTTGTTCGAATACCAAGCAGTTCGAGTTCCAAAGCGTTCGAAAACCGAGGTATTACTGTATATATATATATATATATATATATATATATATATATATATATATATTGCACTCTTTCCAGATTTGAGGATAAAATGTCTATACCTTTCTTTTTAGTCATGGTGGTGGCCTACCCCTAGGCTCTCGGTAACACCTGTCTGATATCTGAGGAGAGTTTAAAGTGTCTAGCACCTGGAGGCAAATTAAAATAGGCCAATAAGACAAGCTAGGTTATCCTAATGTGGGAAGTATTTAGTCACAGATAAGATCCTATGAAGCCTTCCAGCTTTGAGTTTCGAGTTAACAAAATCAGAACTGGTTATGGACAATAAATCTTGTAATCACATTAAGTTATCTAAATAATTCCAGTGCCAGTGATAGAGCATTCAGTGCATTACTTGTGTAAGCTCCTGAAATTTGACATTGCATGGAGCTTCACTATATAAAATCCAAAATGCATTTTCTTATGAACTGGAACATATAAAGTAGCAAGTGTGGATGTGATTGATTATAAAGTGTACAGAACCATGCATACATGCACATAGAAACACAGGTGTAGGCTATTCCCAGTTACTTCAGGATTACCTGTCCTTCTGAAAACCTAGTAATAATCTGAAATCTGAAGCGCTACTTGAACTTTCCTGCTAATTCAGTAATTGCTGCTGTGCCTGAAATTGGCCTCTTTCCTGCGATTGCTCAATATACATGCTCAGTCAAAGAGGTTAGCACCTGAACTGGGATTCTAATTAACACCTAAGGAAGACTTTTTTGTTTAAAGCTTATTAAAAACAGGGATTTTTCCCAGCATAAGATTTCATTCTTCATTACACGTAAACACACGTACTCTTGATCATCCAATGGATTTGGCTGCCCCCAAATATGACCAGCACAAAGGTCACCAACAGATCAGCAGAACAGGATATATGTTTCCTCCACTATACTATAGCTGAGAACCATCAACATTTGCTAAAAAGCTAAATATTTGTCAGTAATTTAATACTAAGAATTATTTGTAGGCGCACTAGTCAATACAATTAAATATTTAAATCAATGTAATATTTTAGTGATTTGTTACTACTACAAAAAAAAATCTTTATACAACAGAATGGTGTTCTACATAATTTTATGGAGATGATAGACTTACTAGTTACTAGGGTTCATTAAGAAACATAAATATTATTGTGACATCTCACGTATTAATAAAAATACTGAACCTTTTAGACATGTTCACACATCATATTTAACTTTAGATGTTCACAGCGAATCTGTGTGCTGTTCTAAAGATTTAGATGTAGATTAACCCCCATTCAGTAAGGATGCCTAAAGACAAAAAAATCAGGAAATAACTACAGTACATAAGTATTCCTAAAAGTAAATGCACCCACAACCCCCCCCCCCCCCCCCCCCCCCCGACGTGATCGTAGACGAGCGATCCCCACATCTGGTCTGGGCCGGGGTCTGCACGGTAATAGCGCTGAACCCGGCTCAGCATTCTATTGTAATAGAACGCCTATCTCATTGATCTATGCAGTATAGCTATACTGCATAGATCTCAATGAGTGAACAGTGTAGTGATACTAAAAGTCCCCAAGGGATTTTAGTATGTGAGTAAAAAAAAAAAAATGTTTTTCTTTTTTATTAATAAAAATCCCCTCCCCTAATAAAAGTCTGAATCAGCCCCCTTTCCCCATTTTATAAATAAAAATAAATAAACATATTTGGTATAACCGCGTGCGTAATCGCCAAAACTATTAATTTATTTAATTACTGATCTTGCACAGTAAACTGCTTAAGTGCAAAAAAATTCCAAAGTGAAAATCCAGAAAAATTGTAATAAAAAGTGATCAAAAACTCACATATACGCAAACAAGGTACAGATAGATAGTACAGATAATTGCGCAAAAAATTACACCTCACACGGACCCATAGACCAAAGGATAAAAGCGCTATAAGCATGGTAATAGAGCAATTTTAAAGAATATTTATTTTTTAGAAAAAAGTTAAAAATTTTAAAAGCCATTCAAAAAAAGTTACATATCTTTGTAATTGTACTAACTTGAGGAAGATGTATAATAAGTCAGTTTTACCCTAGGGCGAATGGCGTAAACGCGAAACCTCCCCAAATATAAAAGCTTGCGTTTTAGGTGTTTGTTTTTTTAATTTCACCACACATTTAATTTTTTTCTGGTTTCACAGTGTACTTTATGCAAAGATTAAGCCTGTCATTGCAAAGTACAATTAGTGGTGCAAAAAATAAGGGCTCATGTGGGTTTCTAGGTGAAAAAAATGCAGTGCTATGGCCTTTTAAAAACAAGGAGGAAAAAACGAAAGCGCAAAAATGGAAATTGGTTGTCCTTAAGGGGTTAATATTACTTTTTGCTGTTTGTAAATCCCATTTAATTCAACTGATTTCTTGTATTTCTGTAACACACAGTAAGCAGATCACTGATCTCAGGGAGCCCAGCCAAAGACAACACTGTTGGCTGCCAGTTAATGTGCTCAATGCAGTGCAATGCTCTCTGGAAAATACGAATAGGCAAAAAAGAGCCCATGGAGCCTCACTTAAGATTCTTAAAACACAGAACTAGCCAGATACCAAAGGGATTTCAGGCTACTCCTGTGTTTTTAGACTCTTAAATGAGGCTCCACAGGCTTTTTTTTTTTTTCATTTATTTTGTTGTAAAATTTCTAGTTTTAGGCACATTGCTTTGAGTTTTCAATCCTCGTATTTTTAAGGTCCTCCTTGCTGTACATGTTTTCTTTTTATAATCTTCCCCACTTTTTTTTTTTTTTTATTCCTATATCAATTCGTCCAAACAGATGACAGAGAAAAACCAACATGGTTTGGTTTTTAAAGAGTTTCGGAATCATTTCTATTGTGCCAGACTAACTAGAATTTTAGACTGGGGCAGATATTTGTTTTAAAAATGCTAATTTCATAATCAACAACACCAGGTGATTAATTCCCTAGCCTTAGGGGAAATTTAAAAAAATGTCCCAGAACAAGTTTCCTCCCAGCAAAGATCATCTGTCAGCCCTTTTTCGAGAAGGTTGGAACCAACTTGATGTAAAATACTGTTTTATTATTATTTGAGTGATTTACAGATTATGGCTATGTTCACACTATGTATCTTTGCGGCTGTATTGCGGGCTGTAAATCATCGGCCGTATTTTTCCGGTTCATGCGTACGCTGGAAAGTATACGATATACGGCTGCACAGTGCACACTATGTATGAGCCTACGGCCCGATCGTAAACGGACCCGTAAAAAATGAACAAGACCATTGTTTGCGGCTGGAACTGTGCAAATTCACGGCCGTGGATTGACAGGCGGTCCGTACGGAGTACTTAAAAAATAGCCGGCAATAATGCCGAATACCGATGCCTCTAATAGTTAATATATTAAATTAATAAAACACATTTTCTTTGTAATAAAGTACCTTTCGTTGTTCAATAATTTAATTCTAACGAATCCATCATTGTGCTATTAAATATACTGTTAAAATAAATAAATATATATAAATATATATATATAAATAAATATATATAAATAATATTCGTTAGAATTAAATTATTGAACAACGAAACTGATTTTATTACAACAAAAATGTGTTTTATTAATTAAATATTTATTAGTACAGGAAGCTCCATTAAGCCGTTAATTCATATTCTCGGTAATAGAGCATTCTGTACTAATCAACACTTTACTTTAATTAAAACATCAAATGTTTCTTCTAATTATGTTATCACAATAGCATTATTAGAAGAAACATTTTGAATTATATGTGCGCTCAGCTGATTGGCTGATCGGCTCAGCGCACATATAAAGAGCCGGTCCGCAGCACAGTGACTTCATTGTGCTGGGGACCACATATACCTATATATGATCCAATCGGTGTATATCCCAGGGTCCTTATGCACGCTACAATGCCTAAACCAAAAAAAAGGAAAGAAGAGGGGGAAATAGACCCACCCCACTAACCAACTATGCAGGACCAAAAATCACAAAATTTTTCTATATCATATATCTTTATTAGTATGTATGAAAAGTATATTACAAAACAAAATTTAAAATATTTTTACATAGTAAAGGAACTGACACATAAACAGATCCCCAGAACAATGGTGGTGGTAAATAATATAGAGCAATATATGTACAAAATACAAAGATAATAGATTAATTTACACAGACGAAGCACTGGGCATTGGGCATGTGATTAGCTGCGTTTAAGCATAGTGCTTAATAAAGTGCATACAAAAAGACCATAAAATACATGTCAAAAAACTACCCATATGTCCTTAATGCAACGACCACCATACCACTCACCCATGAGTGACGGAATAGACGGAATCCATTACTAAGTCGGGGCCTAGTGTTAGCCGGTATAAAATGGCTAACACTAACCCCCCATTATTACCCCAGTACCCAATGCCACCAGGGGTACTGGGAAGAGCCGGGTGCCAGTGGTCCTGGAGCATCAAAATTGGTGCTCCTGGACTGGGCGGCAGCAGGCTGGTAAGATTTAGGCTGGGGAGGGCCTAAACCAATGGCTCTTCCCACCCTGGTGTTACCAGGCTGCTGTCGCTTGGTTTTTAACCCGGCTGGTTATAAAAAAAGGGGGGACCCTATGCGTTTTTTTTTTAATTATTTATTTATTTTAAAAAAACGCATATGGTCCCCCCTATTGGCACCACTGGCACCCGGCTCTTCCCAGTACTCCTGGTGGCATTGGGTACTGGGGTAATAATGGGGGGTTAGTGTTAGCCATTTTATACCGGCTAACACTAGGCCCCAACTTAGTAATGGATTCCGTCTATTAGACGACTTCCACTACTAAGTCTATAAAGTAAAGAAATAAAGACAAGACACAAGTGGAAAAAAATTTTTTATTCAAATAAAAACACCCCCACACCCCTCATTGACCATTTTATAAAAAAAAACACCAAACAACCGCTGGTCATCGACGTAGTCCACCGAATCCGACGTAATCCACAGGATACCGATATCTGAAAAACAAAAAGGGAGAAACACACAAAAAACACACAAACAGGAGCACAACACCCATCATTGTGAGTGGTGTTGTGCACCTTACAGTATGCAGCATCTTTACAGATCGCTGCTTACAGTCTGGCCCCCAAAGGGTTAAGGGAGGGTGTATTGCATCCCCCTTAACCCCTTGGGGGCCAGACTGATGTCAGACTGCACCCATCCCAGCAAGGAAGGGGTTAAGTGACCCCCCCCCTTCCTTACTGGGATGGGTGCAGTGCTGGGGAGGGGGTGGGGAGAGCTTTATACTCGCCCCGATGTGTCCTCTTCGCTGGTCCGCAGCACAATGAAGTCACTGTACTGCGGACCGGCTCTTTATATGTGCGCTGAGCCGATCAGCCAATCAGCTGAGCGCACATATAATTCAAAATGTTTCTTCTAATAATGCTATTGTGATAACATAATTAGAAGAAACATTTAATGTTTTAATTAAAGTAAAGTGTTGATTAGTACAGAATGCTCTTTTTACCGGGAATATGAATTAATGGCTTAATGGAGCTTCCTGTACTAATTAATATTTAATTAATAAAACACATTTTTGTTGTAATAAAATCAGTTTTGTTGTTCAATAATTTATATTTAATTGCAAAATGATGGATTTGTTTAAATTTAATTATTGAACAACGAAAGGTACTTTATTACAACGAAAATGTGTTTTATTAATCTATATCATAAAAATCAAAGTCTGTCTGTCTGTCTGTCTGTCCTCTATAGACTTCCAAACGCCTGAACCGTTTGACCCCAAATTTGGCACACAGATGCATTGGGTGCCCGGGAAGGTTATTGCGAAGGTCCCGTCCCCGCCAGATGTACAGGAGGGGAGGGGGAGGGGAAAGAGGCGCCCCATAGAAATGAATGGGAAAATCTCCTCACTGCAAACACAGGTGATATAATTAGCTGCAGCAGACACGGCAGTTGGAGCCTTAGCAACCAATAGGATTACTGCTTTCATTTTCACAGGGAGCAATGGTTGCTAGGGAAGCTGCCTCACAACATCCACAGTAATAACTGGTTGACCCCCTACTCCATCTATACAGTATATGTATACAGGGCCCCCTACTCCATCTATACAGTACATGTATATACAGGACCCCCTACTCCATCCATACAGTACATGTATATACAGGGCACAACAGGTATACCAAACTGTGACTGGGTAACACTGCTACACCAAACCTGACCAATACCGCCATACTGTGCTGGATAACACTGTCATACCAGACCTGACCAATACCGCCATACTGTGACTGGATAACACTGCCAGACCTGACCAATATCACCATACTGTGACTGGATAACCCCTCCATACCAGACCTGACCAATACCGCCATACTGTGACTGGGTAACACCGCCACACCAGACCTGACCAATACCGCCATACTGTGACTGGATAACACTGCCACACCAGACCTGACCAATACCACCATACTGTGACTGGATAACACTGCCACACCAGACCTGACCAATACCGCCATACTGTGACTGGATAACACTGTCATACCAGACCTGAATAATACCGCCATACTGTGACTGGATAACACTGTCATATAAGACCTGACCAATACCGCCATACTGTGAATGGATAACACCGCCACACCAGACCTGACCAATAGCGCTATACTGTGCTGGATAACACTGTCATACCAGACCTAACCAATACCGCCATACTGTGACTGGATAACACTGCCATACCAGACCTGACCAATACCGCCATACTGTGCTGGATAACACTGTCATTCCAGACCTGACCAATACCACCATACTGTGACTGGATAACACTGCCATACCAGACCTGACCAATACCGGCAAACTGTGACTGGATAAAACCATCATATCAGACCTGACCAATACTGCCATACTGTGACTGGATAACACCGCTATATCAGACCTGACCAATACCACCATACAGTGACTGGATAACACCGCCACACCAGACCTGACCAATACCGCCATACTGTGACTGGATAACACCCCCATACCAGACATGACCAATACCGACACACTGTGACTGAATAACACTGCCATACGGGTAAATACAACCCTGCAGGTATACAGGACACTACAGGTATACAGGACCCCAAAACTATACACTACAAGTGCACGGGACCTCCACAAAACTATATACTACAGGTATACAGGACTTCAAACTTTACACTACAGGTATACAGGACCCCAAAACTATATACTACAGGTATACAGGACCTCCACCAACTATATACTTTAGGTATACAGGACCTCCACCAACTATATACTACAGGTATACAGGACCCCAAACTATACACTACAGGTATACAGGACCCCAAAACTATACACTACAGGTATACAGGAACTTCACCAACTATATACTACAGGTATATAGGACCCCAAACTTTACACTACAGGTATACAGGACCTCAAAACCATACACTACAGGTATACAGGACCTACACCAACTCTATAATACAGGTATACAGCACCTTCACCAACTCTATACTACAAGTATACAGGACCCCAAATATACTACAGGTATACAGGAACTCCACCAGCTATATACTACAGGTATATAGGACCCCAAACTATACAATACAGGTATACAGGACCTCCACCAACTCTATACTATAGTTATACAGGACCCTCAAACTATTTACTACAGGTATACAGGACCCCCGAACTATATACTACAGGTATACAAGACCTCCACCAATTATACACTACAGGTATCCAGGACCCTCAAACTATAAACTACAGGTATACAAGACCTCCACCAACTATACATTACAGGTATACAGCACCAACTATATACTACAGGTATACAGGACCCCCGAACTATACAGTACAGGTATACAGGACCTTCACCAACTGTACACTGCAGGTATACAGGACCTCCCTCAACTATACACCATAGGAATACAGCCCCCCCAACTATGCACTACAGGTATACACTAATTTCACTGATTAACTCAGATGAAACAATACCTTTAGCTTGGCCTCCTGGGCACCTTAGAACAAATCTAAATAACAGACTGACTTTATACCCGGGAAGCGCCGGGTACATTTTCTAGTTAAATATATTAACCATGAGAGGCATCGACATTACTGCAGAGGATCGCTAACCCCGGTAATAGCGATTCCTGTAAACTGTTTCCCTGCTTTTCCAGATGCATCCAGAGGTGTTTGCATCACTTTCTAAAGATTTTATTTGTTATTTTTAGATTTAGAACCAGATTTCCAAGTAAATGACCATATGTTTTCAGCCGCATGTCTATTTTTTCCCACGGCCGTAGTTTCAGCCGCACATTTCCAGCCGCCTAAAAAATACAGCCGCACAGATACATGGTGTGAACATAGCCTGAAAGTCCTCATTAGGGATAAGGGAATTTACAGTAGTAGTAAAGCCCTTCACTAGGTTCGATGGTCGGTTTGTCAGCTTGCTGCCTTTGAACTCCATGCCAATCCATGCCACTCTGCTCCAGGTCCCCGGAAAAGCCGATTCAACCCTGGCAAACTGGGAAAAGTTTCCCAGGACTGGATCTAGCTTTTACAGGTACCCTGAGAGGAGCTGTATGGAGCAACATGGAGTGCAAAGGCAGCAAGCTGATAAGCTGACTGCTGAGCTTTGCTAATACAGTTAATGTGCTTATCCCTGGTCCTCATAAAAGCCCAAGGAGATGCAAAAAAGGGTTGTGTTTTTTTATTATTATTATTATTATTATTATTATTATTATTATATAATTGTTTTTCCTAATATTGAGTGATTCCATTTTATCTCTGCTTGATCTTAAAAAATTATTTCAACATATTTAACCCGTTAGTGACCAGCCTATTCTGGCCCTTACTAACCAAGCTATTTTCAGGGTCACAGCTTTACATGTTTACATATTTGCCAAGTTTTACACACACACACACACACACACACATATTATATATATATATATATATATATATATATATATATATATATATATATATATATATATATATGTATATATAGGGTCACCCAAACAATTTTGTGTTTTCCATGAAAAGTCACACTTATTCACCACCATACGTTGTGAAATGAATAGAAAATAGAGTCAAGACATTGACAAGGTTAGAAATAATGATTTGTATTTGAAATAACATTGTTTTTACATCAAACTTTGCTTTCGTCAAAGAATCCACCTTTTGCAGCAATTACAGCATTGCACACCTTTGGCATTCTAGCTATTAATCTGTTGAGGTAAGCTGAAGAAATTGCACCCCACGCTTCTAGAAGCAGCTCCCACAAGTTGGATTGGTTGGATGGGCACTTCTGGCGTACCATACGGTCAAGCTGCTCCCACAACAGCTCAATGGGGTTCAGATCTGGTGACTGCGCTGGCCACTCCATTACCGATAGAATACGAGCTGCCTGCTTCTGCTGTAAATAGTTCTTGCACAATTTGGAGGTGTGTTTAGGGTCATTGTCCTGTTGTAGGATGAAATTGGCTCCAATCAAGCGCTGTCCACTGGGTATGGCATGGCGTTGCAAAATTGAGCGATAGGCTTCCTTATTCAGAATCCCTTTTACCCTGTACAAATCTCTCACCTTACCAGCACCAAAGCCACCCCAGACCATCACATTACCTCCACCATGCTTAACAGATGGCGTCAGGCATTCTTCCAGCATCTTTTCATTTGTTCTGCGTCTCACAAACGTTCTTCTTTGTGATCCAAACACCTCAAACTTGGATTCATCCGTCCACAACACTTTTTTCCAGTCTTCCTCTGTCCAATGTCTTTGTTCTTTTGCCCATCTTAATCTTTTTCTTTTATTGGCCAGTCTCAGATATAGCTTTTTCTTTGCCACTCTGCCCCGAAGCCCAAAATCCCGCAGCCGCCTCTTCACTGTTGGTGTTGACACTGGTGTTTTGCGGGTACTATTTAATGAAGATGCCAGTTGGGGACCTGTGAGGCGTCTGTTTCTCAAACTAGAGACTCTAATGTGCTTATCTTCTTGCTTAGTTGTGCAACGCGGCCTCCCACTTCTTTTTCTACTCTGGTTAGAGCCTGTCTGTGCTGTCCTCTGAAGTGAGTAGTACACACCGTTGTAGGAAATTGTTCAATTTCTTAGCAATTTCTCGCATGGAATAGCCTTCATTTCTAAGAACAAGAATAGACTGTTGAGTTTCAGATGAAAGTTCTCTTTTTCTGGGGATTTTGAGTGTTTAATTGACCCCACAAATGTGATGCTCCAGTGCCAGTGTAAGGAAACGACAACATTAATTATACCAGTTAAAGACTCACATCAGGCCCAGTATAGTTCCATCACTGTTTTATTGCTTTGCATTTTTAACATGGGTTAAAAATTCGATCTGTGTTATCCATTTACAATAGTTAATAAGCTATAACCAGATATATCAGATCCTTTCCCCTGATTTGTGCTAGTGTGAGATCAGTATGCCTGTCATCAGTATGTATGACTCGCTGGTATCTGGCAAGATAAGGCAGCTGGCACCTGGAGATGGTTGATATGAACCTCTGACAAGGGGCATTAGTAAAGCTACGTTTCTGACATTACTGTTAGCTCAGATATTAACAGAAAGGAGAGAAAGATCTCATAATTACATTGCAATAGGTCTGTGACTAACAATGAAAACTATTTACATACATGACAGATAATCATGTAATAAGTAAGTATACATCATCAAAGAAGACTACTGGCACCAACTCAAAATAAGGTGCCCAAATAAAGCTGAATACGTGCAAACTGGCAGATGTTGTCTATGCCTGAAGGTTGTTAAATTCCCACCCAGAAGCCAACTAAATCTTTAGATTTATTTAGAACAAATTTTGGATTGGGTTTCACAGCTATTAAGTTTACAATATGATTTATGTAGACCGTAGTATATTGGAAAGGTCTATATATGTGACATAATGTGGTGCACTGAAAATGTATTCAACTACAGCATCCATTAATACATTTAATCGGAAAAAAAATGTAGTATACTTAATCTAAAGGGGTATTCCCATCTCAACAAACATACTTATACTTGTATACAATATTGTGTTTATTTTTTATTATTATTATTTGCAATCCTGTAAGGGCCAGTTCAGACGAAGTAAAAGGCGGAATTCTGCAACGGAACTCTCTGCCACGGAATCCCGCCAGCCTCTGTGTCATACAGGCTGTCTATGGGAGGGCTTGCGCCCCTCTGCGCCTCTCCCAATAAACAGCCTGTATGACATGGAGGCTGGCGTGATTCCTCAGTGGAGAGTTCCGTCGCAGAATTCCACCTCTTTCGCAACACATTTTAGTGTGCATTTTTGTAGCCAGACACTATGAAAGTTTCCTGAGTGGGTATTATAACTGAAGTGTAATATATTATTTTTTTACCTGATATCATATGCATAAAAAGGCATAGCCATCTAATCTAAGGTCCCCCAATTGGCATTAACAGTGGACAGTTCTTAGGTCCTTTGGTAGCTAGAAAAGTGCCATGAAAGTGTTAAGAAATGCTAAAAACAAAAACACCATATATATGTTACTATTTATATATATTCTTTCATTTAAAGTGTCACTGTTGTTGTAACTTTCAAAATCTAAATCAACAGTAGATGTGAAATAAAGCAAGTTTGCAATATACATTCATTATTTTGTTGTTGTTGTTGTTGTTATCATGCTGTAAAACAAAGCAGAACTTACCAGAAATCCAGGTCCAGTCTCCTGAAGGCAGATTTTCTGACTTGTGCTGGTTGAAAAAAAAACAGACTAAACACAGGAATTCCGGCCAGTACAGAGAGTCACAGCTCAATATGTCCATCAGTCACATGACTGCCTTCTCTCTGTGAGCGCTCAGATGGCCTGGGATACACAAAACTTCCTGTTTTCTGACTGATTCCTGTTTTTTGAGGGGGGGGGGGGGGAATCAGAGAACAGGAAGTGCCGTGTTTTCCATGATAACTAAAAAAAAATAAAATAAATAATGAATGTAAATTGCAAACTTGCTTTATATCACATCTACTGTTGATTTAGATTTTGAAAGTTATAACGACAGTGACACTTTAAAGAGAAATGCTGTGTAACACACTTATTACCTTTCTGATCACCATATTCCTCTGTGCATACTCATGTGGCAGTCTCTCCTCTTTCACTGTTTCATTTGGATGATAATGATAATGCACTTTAGCTGACCTTATTTTAGCATTCTACAAATAGGATAATCACAGTAATACAATACATCTCTCAACTGCACATTTCTGAGCAATGTTATCATATATCTAGGAATGTTATGACCACAAGTAAAAAAGAAAAAAGAAATAAAAGATGGGTGTATGTATTTTATGCCTGTGAAAACGTATTTACGTTCATTGAAAGTGACATAGTCATTTTCTGATTTAGAGCTACTGTATTTGTCTCTGCTGCACTGAATTGAGAACTGTTATAAACAGGGTGTTTTCATCTAAATAATTTATCCCTAAGGTAGAGGATAACAAGCTGATGGGTGGGTGTTCAACTGCTGGTGCCCCCATCAGTCCCCATAACTGGTGCAAAGGTTGCTAGCCATCCATTAATTCTCTATTGGGCTGACAAACATTGCTGAGTTCAAGAGATCCGTGGGAGTTTCAGTGGTCAGACCCAAACTGATCAGCATTGGAGATGAGCGAATAGTGAAATATTTGATTCGATTCGAATAGCTCCCGATATTCGACTATTTGATCGAATATCGAATCCCATTATAGTCTATGGGAGAAAAAAAAAATTTTGGAAACAATATTCTCAAAACATTCCCAGAATATTCAGACATGCTATTGTTCTATATGGACTAAAATGTCTACTACCTACATGGAATAGGAAGACAGAACATGTGCTCTAAACAATAATAGGGCATACACTGGGCTTGCCAATAAAAGCATAGACAAAAAACACAGAACAAAAGCTGTCTGAATGATTTTATTGACATAAAATTAACACAATATATTAAAATAGATCATCCAGAACTGGAAAATGGCTCACACTGGGAAAACTGGAACTATATGTACCATATAAACACCAGTATGCAGACACTACCATGAGGCCACAATGCAAGAAATCATATCATATAGGTTATGTAATAAATAATCTTAAATTCACTACATTACCACTAATAATCAGCTCCTGGGAGATCAAGTAATGTGCACTCCGATGCACATTTTGGCAAACCCCTTCTTTGAGAGATGGCATTTCCCAAAATTATAACCAATCTGCCTCCTACTTACAATCATAGAAACGAGCCAGCCGGGAGCAGGCTGAATCAATGCACCGTAGTACTCCAAACCACCATATTGGCCTTAGAATATAACTACTAACTGAAATGGCGCAGAGGATGAAGATAAGAAACTTGCACAAACAGACATTTGTGACCCTGAATGTACCAGTACAAACAATAATCAAAACGTTTCATACAACCTGGTTGGTGCCGCTGATCAGATACTTTTTCATAAAGCTGTCCTGGTCCATTTTCTATATATGCTAGTTAAGTAGTTTGGTGCACTGGAGGAGAGCTCATCTCCCCCAGTGCACCGATATTTAGAAAATGGACCAGATCTTGGGAACCAGACAGCTTTTTGAAAAATGGACGGAACTATTACAATCTGCTCTGCGGCGCCAATAGGTAGTATTTGTTGTTTTTGTTTTGCTTTTTCCTGGTACATTTGCATTAAAATAGTACTGCTATTGGTGATGGATTAAAAATTCATCCCCCCCCCCCCCCCCAAAAAAAAGTGATCAGAACAATTCCTCTCCAAGCTCTGTGTCACGTGATGAGTGGGACTCATGTTGAAAATCTACAAGCCCAACTTTTTTCATTGACACAGAGCGAGCAGTGGACAACATCTGGTACAGTGAATGCGACATTTTGACTTGTGTGGCTCTTTATCAAGCATGACAATACTTCAGCCTGTGTTCCATTAAATATACAGTGAAGTAGCTAGTTATTCACCATTGTCATGCTTGATAAAGAACCATGCGGGTTGAAAGGGCACATTTATTGTACCAGAAGTGAATTTTTGAATACACTACAGATGCTGTGGTAATCTCTCTGACATGTCAAAAGTTTTTTTTATATATATATATATATATATATATAAAAATATATATATATATACACAACAACAGTGACACTTTATCAAAAGATAATTAAAAAGTTAAAATTGTTGAAATATGAAGACATAAAGATGAAAAAATATTTGTGCCCTTAAAATGACCTCTTCTTTACAAATGAGATACATAATATACACTATGCCACCATAGGAACATGCCATCACTGCGGTGTAAACCATTGGAAACCTGTCCTTGTAAATGACTAGTGATGAGCAAGTACTAAAATGCTCGGGTGCTCGATACTTGAGACAAATATTTCCCGATGCTCGGGTGCTGGGTTCGAACAACGAACCCCATTGAAGTCAATTGGAAACTCAAGCATTTTTGCAGGGGACCTAAGCTTGGCCCAGGGAAGGTTGAAAACCTGGGAACCTCAGAAAATGATGGAAACGGAAATGGACAGGAAACAGCAGGGGCAGCATGCATGGATGCCTCTAAAGCCTCTGGATGCCTCTGGCAATGAGCAGTGAGGTTGGATATGGCTGCATTTAAAAAGGAAGCAACCCTGCATACTGGCTGCAGATGACAAAAGATACTGGTCACACTAGTTTTTGGAGGTTGTCATATAGTGGTGGTATATGATGTATGCCACCTGTTACACAGGACAATGAGCAGTGAAGTTCTATGCAGCTGTACTACTAATCACAGCAATTCAATGTGTAACAGCAGCAGCACCAGCCACAAAAAAAATAATAGTACTGAGGACTTATTTGGGGTCATTATGCACAACCTGCTGTCCCCTTTCTGCCAGCAGTCAATCACCAGTGTGCTGCTATGATCGTGGTAGCTGCACTCCAAGTCCCAGCCAGCAGTCTGGAGTCCTCCAAAAAAAAAAATTAAGATTTTAAGCCTTTACAAGGGCTGTTAGGTTCTTTCTCTAGTATCCCTACCTACAGGAACGCTAATTCCCTCCCTAACGCTCTCCCTGACAATCAGCAGCCCTTACCTATGCTCATCCAGCATGCATGTGAGGCAAGCACTGCCGGCGCAGATTCTTATATGCCCAGGTCATCTGATCTGGCCAGCCAATCACTGCTATTGACATGTAGGGTTCCCATGTGATGCTACGAGCTCCCAAAGAGTCTCCTGCATGATGATTGGCTGAGAAAAAGCCACCAAACATGCAGGAAGAGGAAGATGCCATTTTCTCAAGTATTGCAAGATGCTCGTCCGAGTAACGAGCACCATAAAGTCCCCTAATACTTGAACGAGTACCAAGCTTGGACGGATATGCTTGCTCATCACTATTAATGACATATGACACAAGAAATTGGTTTTGTCACAAAAAGAAACATTAGCACTATTACTGCATTGAGGGGCTCATTGGCAAACCAAACAATAAACACAAAGAGGGACATTTATGAAATGTCCGCCTGAGGCGTTGGCTAGGGAGAAGGTACAGATTCACCCCTTCTCCCTGGCGTACGCCTGTTGTATGCCCCGCTCACCCGATGGGCAGGCTGGGGGAGCTTAGGAGAGCGTGACGCCTCCTCCCGCATCTCATTTATCATGATTTATGCCTGCTCGCAGGCATAAATCATGATTCAAATCCACACCTGCTGAAATTAGGTGTAAATTTAGTACGCCGGACACAGGTTCGGGTGCCTGGCCGGCCGGATTCACTGTAAGGCGCGTGTGAATCCTGTTGGGGAAAAGTCTACTTACAAATAGTCACAAATAATTCACTTACTTGTATTTCACATCTGTGACCTTTGACTCTGTAGGCTCTCATCCTCTTTCTACCAGAATCCATCATGCCTGTTGTAAATTTTTGTGTAGGAATGATAAGTCTTTTTTTCAAGAATTAGACTAGGCTCCATATTTCCAGTAAAGAGTATTGTTAAAGGGGTACTCCGGCCCCTTAAATATTTTTTTTAGAACATACTAAAGATGCCATTTTTACCTAGCCACATTCCCCTAGACTCTTCTTATAGCATTTCTGGGCTCTCCGCTGAATGTGTCCTGAATGTGAAACATAGGGGTATAAACATCACACTTTGTGGATATATTTCTGCAAAGGGGACACGACAACTGCACCATTTTTAAGGGAGGATGAATGGGGCCATGTATCACAAGATTTTGGCCAACAATCTCCTTCCATAGTTAAGAGCACTGAAGATGAACCTACTGATTGGCTCATTTTAAATGGGAGGGGGTAATCCACGACCAGTAAGCTTTAGTGATGGCTTATCTCCCTGAGAACAAAAGGATCAGGCAGTTAAATTTCACCTTGCTCAATCCCTCATCTTAATTTCATCTGTTCGAGAGAATGTGTCCCCATGTTCATTAAAAATGCTGACTGGTCCCACTAAATTATTGGATTTGACTGACATAAGCATAATGTGAGTGGAGGCCTTGTCTGTCCTCGTAATTCGAGATAGTTTACAATACATAACCTCCAGACAACCATACAGACTCCACCATTAACATGCTATAAGAAAGAAAAGGGAACAGAGGACCCCAAGCTACAGATTGGTAATGAACCCAGAAGTGAGCTTTCAGTAAATTCATAAGTATTAAAAACAGCTTCTGGGAGATATTAAAAGGTAAAATACATATCAATGAAAACACTACAAAACCTAGAACATCTGTACCTAGACTACTTCATAACTAGATGAAAAGAACTGAATGGCTTAGAGGGGTACTCCAACGTTGATTAAAAAAAAAAAAAAAAACAATCAATCATAAACATAGTTTTTACACTTACCATCCCTCCTGAGTCTGTCTCTGTTTGAATTTCCCGCTGTTTGCAGGTCCCTGAACCTTCAGTTTGTGTCTTCATTTTTTTTTACTTCCTGGTTTGGGCTTTCCCATGATGCACTTTGTCTCCTGTAATGTCTAACTGACTCTTTATAACTGTTAGATAGGTTAAATCTTGCTCAGCCAATCAGAGCTGAACAACCTGATTCATATGACAAAGGGAGACTGGCCTAACAGGGCTTAGAGTAGTTTCCCTCTTGATGATGTCATTTTCACAAAATGGCTGCTACAGAAAAGCCTGGGGTCAACAGTCATTAAGTAAGAATGAGTTTACTTCACTTCCTGGTAGGGGGTTGGGGGGGGGGGGAGATAGGGAAGGGGGGCAGATAGGTGATTGAAGCATATTACTAAGTTATATAACTTTCTAATGTGTTTCAATTACCGGGAAAAAGCTTTTCGCTGGAGTACCCCTTTAACCTCTTAAGGACATAGGACGTACCGGTACGTCCTATGTCCTCACTTGCACTTCAAAGCGGGGCCGCGCGGCGGCCCCGCTTTGAAGTGCCGCGATCCCGGGGGCCGCGTGTAGCCCGGGACCGCCGCTATTAGCGGGCACGGTCTGATCGCCGTGCCCGCTAATTAGCTAATCGGAGGCAGCTGTCAAAGTTGACAGCTGCCTCCGATTACCGGAGGCAACGTTTCCCTGGTGTCTAGTGGGGGAGATCGCTCCTCCGGGACCTTGTCCCGGAGGAGCGATCTCCGTTACTGATGCCGGCCGGGGACGCGTCCAAGATGGCGCCGTCCTCGGCTCGGCACTCGTTCGTTTTCGGCTGCAGCAGCCGAAAGCAAACGAGTGCCGATCTCATGGATCTCTGCAGCATATCTATGCTGCAGAGATCTGAATGAGAGATCACAGTGTATATACTAGAAGTCCCCCAGGGGGGCTTCTAGTATATGTGTAAAAAAAAAAAAAAGTGTTGTTAATAGTAAAAAGCCCCCTCCCCTAATAAAAGTCTGAATCACCCCCCTTTTCCCAGGTTTTAAATAAAAGTAAACAAATAAATAAATAAATAAACATGTTTGCTATCGCCGCGTGCATAATCGCCCGAACTATTAATTAATCACATTCCTGATCTCGTACGGTAAACGGCGTCAGCGCAAAAAAATCCCAAAGTGCAAAATTGCGCATTTTTGGTCGCATCAAATCCAGAAAAAATTTAATAAAAAGCGATCAAAAAGACGTATATGGGCAATCAAGGTACCGATAGAAAGATCAAATCATGGCGCAAAAAATGACACCTCGCACAGCCCCATAGACCAAAGGATAAAAGCGCTATAAGCCTGGGAATGGAGCGATTTTAAGGAACGTATATTGGTTAACAACGGTTTGAATTTTTTACAGGCCATCAGATACAATATAAGTTATACATGTTATATATCGTTTTAATCGTAACGACTTGAGGAACATGCATAACAAGTCAGTTTTACCCCAGGGTGAATGGCGTAAAAACACATTTCCCCCAAATAAAAGAAATGAGTTTTTTTTTTCAATTTCACCACACTTCGAATTTTTTTCTGGTTTCGCAGTATACTTTATGCAAAAATTCAGCCTGTAATTGCAAAGTACAATTAGTGACGCAAAAAATAAGGGGTCATGTGGGTTTCTAGGTGGAAAAATGCAAGTGCTATGGCCTTTTAAACACAAGGAGGAAAAACCGAAAACGTAAAAACGAAAATGGGCCATGTCCTTAAAGGGTTAAGCAGTGGGTTAATGGCCTCTGTGTTATACACAATTATCTGTTATCTGTATCATGATCCATAACTGCCATCTATTGTCTGAATACATGGTCCACAATATGTTTAAAGCAAACATTCTAGATGCCACAGAATTATCCCCACTAAATATGTTGCGTTGTGTGTAATCTTCCAAAGGTCCTTGTGTATTTGTTATCACAGCTCTAATTAGTTCTGACATGTTGGAGAAATGCACAGCTTCCTTGTACTAATTATAATCTGGCACAATAATGTCACTATAATTTACATTCTACTTTTGGGTTAAATAATCACTTCATAAATTCCTCTGGTAAGAACAGTTAAGTAGGAGAAGAGCTGCGTTCTGCGAACAAAAATAACTTGGGAAGAAATTGTTAAATCCCTTACAAACGTTCACTGGCAAAAATATATATTTTAATTACTGGGAATGTTTGCAACAGGGACGGCCAACAATTTCTTGAATGGTGCTAAAACTCCCACCAGTAAGGACTGTTCTCGTATTATTTTATACTTTTTAATCATATGACAAAACCATTATGCAAACACTATGATATTAATATATTTGCAAGATATGGGCTTTTAGCGCCCATTTTTATAAAAATTTTGACACTTAATTATTCTCTCTCTGTGGTAGTTATAGAGAATAGAGATAGTCCCGTAGTATAGTATCTACAATAAAGTTCTGTGTTTTGTCACTCTGGTCTTTACTGGAAATAAAGCTTATGGCTGGGGCTAAAAAAAATTGACCCCTAGAAAGGTGGATAAAGTAAATGTGGTTGAGGTGCAACATTGATTACCATGGGCAGTTTACACCAGTTTCTGTCTTACACAGTTTGATAAGTCAGATAATACTGGAGCCACAGGGCCTATATGGAGCTACATAGAAAGAAATCCATGGTACATGGTAGAAATCCACCTAGGGGCTCTCCATGAAAGAGAGTACTTCTGTATTATGACATTTGATGGAGCATGCCCCAATGTAGGCAGTACAGTAACACCCCCCCCCCCCTTCCCCAGACTTCTATGGGTGCCTTATTATGGTTCCATGCAAATTGTATGTTGTACAAAATTAAAATACAAAAGACATTTACATGACCCTAACATTTAACATGTTAAGGAATTATTTCAGCTTGGTGCAGAACAATTGGCAAAAGCCTCACAGTAGTTGTTTTCTCTTTCGCTTCAAACAATGCTACAAGATAACATGTTCCACTAGATCCTCAAATCCTGACAATATGTAATTTGCTACATCGGAATGCCTCCAAAAATGAATGCTTCAATGAATTCTATACATGTGCCGTCTCATACACTTAGCCATGATGTGGCTTTTTTAAAGATTATTTGCCCCTCAGAAACTATTAGCAAGTCCAGGACAGAAAAGTGTTTGTTTTTGAGAGAGCAAATCCAGAAGTAGTCATGCAGAATGCACTCTGCACTCTCCATCACATCATGGGAAAAAACGGAGGGACCTTTGCACAATTAAGTAATCAGCTGCTTTTGGTTACCCCTAACAACTCGACCAGATGAGAAATTACTAAGCAAACAGGCAGCAGCATACAAAAAAATCAAAAGCCAATTAGAATAGTGAAAATGCCCACATTCCCAAGGCAGGCAGAGACTTTCTATTTTAAGAAGAGGAAATGGGTTCCTGTGTTTCGGAAAAGCTTTTAGGAAATGTGCACATACACACAAACACATCCAGATATCACCCACACACAGATGCTACAAGAATCTCGCTGCCTGACAATTTGATCTAAGTGTAACAATAAAACAGAGTTTGAGGAGTAATTACATCCAATTTAATATTAACATCATGATTGCAAAACTATTCATGAGTCACAGCAAAGCACAGCTAAAAGCTTGCACTTTATAGAACAGGCAACTGACTTCAAGGGCAACATGAAATCTTTTCCTCTATTGTTTATTCCGGTGATGCGCCTAAATGATAAAAAAAAAACACGCTTATTGGTCAAAGGCTTGGAAATAGAGGTTTAGTCTATTTCATCAGTATTATAAATATGTTTTTATCAAAACTCGAGATTTAAAGGAGAACTAGACCCTGACAATGAACAGGAGATAGATATGCAGTTCTGCTGAAATTTTTCGCCATTATAGATGTATTAGTATTATTTATTTCCAGAGTGCTGGGGCTAACATAAAGAATATACAGAAAGTAATCTAAAATCAAGAAATATCATGAATAAAGTAAATGACAGACAGGAACATAGGAAGAGAGAACCCTGCCATGGAGGAAATGTATCAAAACAACAACCACCACCAAAACACTATGAAAAAGTTATTAAAATTCATGGCAAGGCTAAAAAGAAAAAAAAGTCTCTTTTATGTGAACAGTATCAAAGGTCTTATCTTTAGGGAAGACTAGAAAATGCACCCGATGCTGCTGTCCAGGTGGGCTTTTGACAGTACCATGAAGACAGGCCATAAGTAACACCCTGACATTGCCGAATGAATTGGCTCAGAGTGGCCCTGGCAGACCCTCCCTCCCATCTTCAGGACAACCACATTCAGAGTTGCTCACACATTGCGGCAGCACCCCATCAGAACCTGCCCCAGAACAGCTCTCAGAGCGTCATGTGTGAGCGCTGACACAAGGGAAGGGTGTTCTGTGATTTCTTTGGGGCAATCTTCCCCATCCCCTTCCTCTACTGTACATCTGGCAAGGACAGGACCTTTGCTACCCGGGTACCCAATGTATGTATGTGCCAAATTTGGGGTCAAACAGTTCAGGTGTTTGGAAGTCTATAAGAGGACAGTTAGACGGACCGTCAGATAGACGGACAGATGGATGGACAGATATTCATTTTCTGTTTCTTTGTTTTTAAAACTACAGTTCTAAATCACAGCATGAATACCAGTTCACTACATTGTAAAGATCTGGGCTGTTTATCAATAGTAGAAACACAGGACACCTCTTCCCTTACTACTCTTGTCAATCACAACCCAGCACATACTGCTCTCTGCTGTGCTGTAATATAGTCCTCTTGAAATTGCACTAAACACGCTGGCACAATGCTAAAGAATGAGATACACAGTACAAAACTATAGATGGTTAAGGGAGAAGGGGTTACTGATACACTGGGTTTGCAAGGTGCTACATAAACAGAAATAAAAGAAACAGCACCAACAGGTCCACACTAAGAGGTTACACTAAGCCCTGGGCTGCTGTTGCTGCTGCTACTGAAAGCTAAAGGCAGGGAGAAAGGAAAGATTACATTGCAGCAATGTGGAAAAACAACAGTAGGTCCAATAGTATGCTTGCATGGTAGAGCTGCCCTTAGCTTTATAGGTGATTAGAGACAAGAAGGAATCCTCGATTTACCTTTCACCCCCACCCCCACTTCCTGTGCTCTGTGCTGATCTAGCTGTTACTAAAAACAGAAACAACAGGAATTGCACAATAGATTGCAGGGATACGACACGCACATGTCTCTTTATTACTTATGTAGAACGTATTATGTCCTAAAAGAGACATGAACGTTGCACAGCATTTTTTACAAATATTTACAGTTGAGGCATGTGTTATAGATGCAGTTTAGGGGAAGTGACCCTCCCATCTTGTATCCTGCTTTCAGGGCCCAGGAGGACTAGTCTCTTCTCTGTATTCATACCTTATCCACACCCAAGCAACTAATTTGCCACTCCCTACAATAGATAGGTGGAAAACCTTAATCCCTGCCATTTCAGATGAAACTCATGAGATAATGTTGTCACATTTGCATGTATCACCCTTAGAAAATAGCAAACTGGCGCAGCTGTAAATCATACATTAAAGTGTCACTGTCGTTAATTTTTTTTTGCAGAAATCAATAGTCCAGGCGATTTTAAGAAACTTTGTAATTGGGTTTATTAGGCAGATATGCCATTATCTGCATTCAAAAAGCCTTTCCCCAGGTCCCCCCCTCTTTCTCATCCACTGCTCATTATCAGGAAGTCTTGACTAGTTTACATCAATTGGACCCTGCATGTTCTATGAAGAGGGGAGAGGGGAGGGGGGAGGAGTGAGATTAGTCGGCAGCAGAGAGCAGAGAACAAAGGATTACACAGAGTGAAGCTGGTATTCAGACGTCAGAGAGGTCAGTGCTGACATCAGAGGAGATAGCCCTGTGATGTAGCTGTAAATTAACTCTTTATTGTCCTGTTTTGGTGCCTCATCTCCCTTAACCCCTCCCCTCTCTGTAGACATTCATGAAGACAGGGGGGAGAGCTTCAAACAGCTTTTTCATTATAAAAAAGCATTTTTCGGCTAATAAACCAAATTACAACGTTTCTTAAAATCGCTTGTACTATTGATTTCTGCAATAAATTTTAACGACAGTGACACTTTAACCCCTAGACTACCCAGGGTGTACCTGTACGTCCTGGCGTTGCTAGGGGAGTTCAGAGGGGGGCCACGCAGCGGCCCCGCTCTGAACCACCAAGATCCCGGGTGCTTTATGCAGCCCGGGACACAGCTATTATCGAGCATGGACCGATCGCCATGCCCGCTAATTAGCTTTTTAAATGTCAATGTTCCCAGCTGCATTTAAAAAGCAACTTTTTCCCTTCCCTGGTGTCTAGTGGGGGGATTGCCCCCCGTGACGTGGTCAAAGAGGAGCGATCCCCACATCTGGTGCCGGCTGGGGTCTGCGCCGTGATGGCGCTGATTCCGGCTCGGCATTCTATTGTTTTTGGCTGCAGCAATCGATCTATGCAGTATTACTATACTGCATAGATCTCTATGAGAGATCAGTGTGGCTATACTAGAAGTCCCCCAGGGGGCTTCTGGTAAATGTGTAAAAAAAAAAAAAAATGTTTTATTATTAATAAAAAAAAAAACTCCCTTAATAAAAGTTTTGATCACCCCCCTTTTCCCATTTTATAAATAAAAATAAACATGTCTAGTATAGCCACGTGCGTGTTGCGTAAGCGCAAAACTATTCCGAAGTGCAAAAAAATCAGGTTTTGCAGTGTACTTTATGCAAAAATTCTACCTGTCATTGCAAAGTACAATTAGTGGCACAAAAAATAAGGGCTCATGGGGGTTTCTAGGTGAATAAATGCTATGGCCTTTTAAGCACAACGAGGAAAAAGCAAAAACGCAAAAATTTAAATTGGCCCAGTCCTCTAAGGGTTAATGTTACCTCACCCCTGTCAGGCTCTACCATGTGGGTAGGATATCAGCATATAATTTGGGCCTGCCCACAAATTTTGGATTGACTTTATACAAACATTATCAGAAGTCATATTCCTGTGCCCATTGACCCTACTGTTGCCTGTTTGGTGCCTTAAGTAAGGTGGTGTGGACCCATCATCTCTTCATCCTTAGAGAAACCTTATTCCTTGCCTGAAAAACTATTTCCCTTAGATGGCTTTTCGGTCTACCTGTATGGTTCCCTGACCTAGTCTTTGTTTGGGTTATGCACTATATGTTAATATTGCAGTATTTATGTTTTACTTTATGCATATGCTTAATAGTTGATTTCAGATACATTTTTAACAGCTGTAATTCTTTATTGCTATGTAAATCTATTAACAAAATGGAAATTGTAATTTTTGTCTGTATTGGATATACACTTTAATAAAACTGAGTTTAAAAAAAAAACTGTCAGCATTATATAGCTTCAATTTGTTATATTTCCTTCAAAACACTTTCCTGGGCCTCATTTTTGTATAAATTTTAATTCTACATAAAATGTAGCTTAAAAATACAGTTTGAAATACTACAAGTTTGAAATACTCCAGCAGTAAGACATACAATGCCAGTTAACAGGATTCCTGATATTTACACACTCAGATGCTTTGCTTCCTTTGCGACCTTGCATCAATTATAAAATGTGGTAGTCTTATATGAAAGAGCAACATAGTTTAGTGGTGATATCAACGGGAAAAGCAGCAAAATGTAAAAACACTATACCACTATAATTAAATTTTAAAGCTAAATGTCAAATATGCCTTTTTGCTGTATATTCCATTGCAGAGTGAGGGTGTGGTATAGTCATCATGTGGCCCTGGTGTAGACAGAGTCCAGTGGGACTGTTACTCAAGGGCTTAAAGGGGTAGTGCTGCATTTTTCTCTTTCTTGTTAATTAACACACATTACAAAGTTATTAGATAATAAGCTGTCTGGCCCCGTTCCCCCCGGAAGTTAAATAAAGTATACATACCAAAACACTGTCGACCCCATCCTCTTCTCCCGAGCACCATCTTGGGTCGATGATGTCACAGCAGGGGGCGGTCCTTGTCTCCTTCCTCTTCGCTGTCTTACACACAAGTGAATGGGAGAGAAATAGACTGCTGGAGCACATGCGCCCCAGCAGCCTTTTCATTGGCTAAAGCGCATCACATGGCTTCCAGCCTGCTCAGCCCTGATTTGCTGAGCTTGCTGTGAGGACGGCGGCCGAAGATGGGGGCGACGCGGCCAGCAAGAAATTTGAGCGGCGATCATCCCCAGAGGAATGGTATGTATATATTCTGTGTGTGTCTGTGTTTTATTTTGCTGTGGCATATGCTTTTTGATTCTATGATAAAGGCTTCTAAAAGGCAGCTACCCATTATTGTGTATCCAAAAGGAGTTACCATGTATATAATATGACAGTTAAATATAGGGCAGCGTTCACTATGTAAGGCAGATCAGCACAGTTACATTGCATGCTTATGTATCATAAAACATTAGAGCGTTGTATGTAACATGCTATGATATTAATGTGAACATTGCATTCTGCAGTCTGGCTACACTGGCATACTGATTCCTGTCATTGCTACAAGCTAATGGAATGTGTGGCATATTCTCTCATTATTGTTCTATTCAGAAACAGTCCTGGGATTTAAAATGTGTAAAGCCTCTTAAACATATCAAATGTTAAATGGCAGAGGTGTAACATGGCTAAGTGTTTCCAATTTACTGTAAATTCCCTACATGCTGCTAAGTGGGATCACAGGTTTCATGCATAATGTTACCATGTCAGACAAAGCTGATTTTTCCCTTAAGAAAAGGCATGGAAATAACATTGGAGTTGTGCCATGTTGGTTGCTGACATTTTAAATGACAATTTCCATGTTCTATAAGAAGTCATTTGCAAAGCTACTGGTGGTAATTGTGATTGAGTCTGTCACTAACTCCTCGGTAATAAATCCCAGCCAGCGGGCTGCAGTTCTAAACATCTAGTTTCTCAAGCTAAATATGCAACATATTGGCTCCTGTAAAAGCTTTCAATGCTCAACTAAGACTGTACTAAAACCATCCTTGGATCCCTTCATGTAGCTGTCATAATAGCATACTTATATTTGTTACTATTTTTATCTACACTTGTTGCTATTTGAAGGTACCTGTTACATTTTCAGTTGCAGTTTGAGCAAAACAACTTAACCAATGCGGTCTGAAAATCCTTTTAACTGGAGCGTACGAGCTCCATACCAGCAAAATGACTATAAGGCCCCTGGCATTTTGCAGAGCTGTGAGTCAAGAGCTGTATATACAGTATGTACTGTCGTGCATTTTAAACATACTCATCATTAGAAGCAAAACTTCTATTGCACAGTATCCAATAGTTTCCTATTATTCCATATGAACGAAAAAGGAACCTCTGTATGTAATTCTAGAAGTAGGTAATTACAAGTGGGACCCATTGGCTACAGCACATCTTTCACTTTCAAGAGCCAAATTTGAAATATGTATACATGGCATGACATAAGACGGTGACACTGAAGGAAGAATTAGCTTTTTTCATGTTGAAATTTGAAAGAATAGGGTTTGTTGTGATGGTACAGTAAAACTTTAGTATGTACTTGGCATTATAAAAAACTTTTGATATGTCATAAAGTTTTGATCAGTCCGGGTCTGAGTGCTCAGACCCATACCGATAGGGAGATAGAGTGGGGAGAAGATGCACTGCAGTGCGTCCACTCTCCACTCTGAATTAAAAAATTCCTCGTACAAAACAACGGATTGGGCATATGTAGTGCATCTGTATTTCTGTAAATCCTTTTTTTTTTCAACATGTCAGTTATAACTTATCTGTATTTTTTCACTGAAATGCAGAAATACGGATGCCAAACAGGTTACAATCTGTAAAAAAAAATAGCGGATCCCATTGATTTCTATGAGAGGAACCCATAAAAAATCTGGGTCCGCACTAGAACATGTCCTTTTTTTTCCAGCTTTGGTTTGTATCCTTGTAATCTACTGATCGTGTGAATAGCCCAATAGACAACAATGTGCACTAACTTGAATAAATAAATACGGATCCATAGATTACGGGACGTGTGAATAAGGCCTTAGGCTATTTTCCCACTATGGGATTTTATCGGAAAAAGGTAGACATCTATTGATAATGACGGACGAATATAATCGTCATGATCATTATTTGTTGCCGTCATTATGAATAGATGGATGCCCTTTCCCGATAAATGATGGCAAATTTTTATAGTGGTAACATAGCCAAAGGCAGTTTTGGTGTTAGGCACAGATTGATGGTAGAGATGAGCCAACCTGCCGCATTTCTGTTTCGTACGAACCAGAAATCTCGGCTTCTGATTCCCGCTGTCTTCCGGCTCCGTGCAGCGGGTGGATACAGCGTAAGGAACGCCTAGAAAACTGGGATACAGCCTATGCCATTCGTACGAACCAGAAATCCGTCAGGTTTGCTCATCTCTAATTGATCGTTGCTCATCTCTAATTGATGGTTAGTTAAAGATTTAAACAGGACTAAAAATCACTAAACTAGGTAATATAAAATAAAATACAACAAAATATTTATTGTAAACAAATTATCAGTTTGTTAAAGTAAGGGGAATTACAATTCTTATGTCATAAAAGCCCATAGAACAAAGTTACTGTAATCCCCCCGATGTATTGCTGCATGACAAAGTGTATCCCTGGCTCTTTTATCCAAAAACAAAGCTTTCTTGTTCTGTATGGGTAAAGATCTTTATAAAATGGATACATGATGTCAGTTAATAGAAATCATAATTTACAGTGTTCATTATTGTGCAAAGGTTTATGACAGCTGTAAAAAAAAAAATCTGTTGAGAAAGTTATGTCTGGCTATACATTTTAATAGGCTATGTTCACACAACGTATATTTTCGTAAAATCACAGCCGTTGTACAACGACCGTGATTTTTCCGAGAATATATGTTGCATTGCTGTCTATGGAATCTCTCGCGGCACCACAAACAACTGACATGTCAGTTTTCTGCGTCCACTATTCAGCGAATAGCGGCCGTAGAAAACCATGTCAGTGCACACTTTGGAGCGGGGGCGGCTGCGGCCACTTGCTCCATAGTGTGCTGTGGAGAGTTCTGATGCGGGCATTAGAACCCTGCGGCCAAAATGATGATCTTTTCACAGACCGGCCTTTCTGTGACCCGGCCAGGTAACGGAATGGCCAGTCTCTCAAGTTGGGTGAACATGGCATTATTTTGCAGCACAATGTCAATATGAATTATCTTTAGTATAAGGAAGAACAAGGAGTCCTGGATGTGATATGACCCCACAGATCCCTCATGTCTAGTCTGTCTGGGATTATACGAAGAGATAGGGCTCCAAGCAACCTACACCAATCTGTGCTTAGTGCTCCAAGAGGTTTGGAATAACTTACCTGTTCAGTTTATTTAAAAACCATGTACAAGTATACCAAGGAGAAGTGATGCTGTTTTGAAGGCAATGGGTGGTGACAACAAATATTGATGTGGTTCAGATTCCCTACTGTTCATTAACTTTGCAGTTTTGATATTTAATAAAAGCTACTCCTGTTAGCATCTTTGCAGCATATTTTCATACCTACATAAAAGTTTTGCCCAGTACTGTAACTTCATATATTGTGAGGCAAACCTATGGCGGACTTACATTTTACAAAAATGACCAAGATCTTTGTGGCCCACATGTTGAGCCCTAGTAGCTGATAGAATCTATACTTTAAGGCCTTTGCAGTGACATTAGCAGCTGTCCTTGCTGAAAGCACTGCCCTAGTAAAGACAAACACCACTGAAAATGATTAATTACTTTTATGGACTTCATTTAATTTGACAGGCATCAGAAACTTCCCTGAGCCACGTAACTTGAGTTAATGAAATCATATTTAACTAAGGGTGTGTATGTAGACTTGATCTTAGTGTGGTGACTTAGCCATTAGAAGGAATTCATTATTTACTCTTAGAATTCTTATCAGTACTTAGCCAGGGTTTATGTGTGATTTTTCACCGATTGCTCAATCTTCTCAGTGTTCAACTGTCCTCCTCCAAGTAAGAACACAGCAAGATCACAGGCAATCCACTCAACATTATCTAATCTGTCAAAATGGTAAGATATTTTTTTTATTCACAACAACAGAGTAACTTCACAATTTCCTTAATGTCTGTCTGCATGTTTGTGTATGTGAGTGCGTGTGTGTCTATGTGTGTGCGTGACCCCAATAATTATTTGTGACACTGAACTGTGATTGCGGGGACCTAAAAAAATAAATAATAAGTAAAATAGTGCAAATTAAGCAACAACCAAAGCATCTATGTGGGAATTAGATTTCCTGGTTTAGAGTAGGTTTACTTGCCCCTGTTAATTGTAAACTTAATGTGGTTTTACATAGACAGACTGTTGCCCAGTGCAAGCCAGATCAAGTAGATTGGTGCTTATTTAAAGAGGTTTTCCAGTGCTACAAAAACATGGCCACTTTCTTTCAGAGACAGCATGACTCCTGTCTCTAGTTCAGGTGTGGTTTGCAATTAAGCTCTATTCACTTCAATGGAACTGAGCAGCAAAACCCCACCCAAGACAAGAGTGGGGCTATCTCTGGAAGAAAGTGGCCTTGTTTTTGTAGCGCTGGATTACCCCTTTAAGGATCTTATTACATGGTTGCACTTTTGGGCAAACAGAGCCACATAACCAATCATCCATGTGGCTTTTTACTGCCACATAAATGACTGGGCAACTCTCACTATACATGAAAATTATACTACTAGTCAATTGTGGTGGAAGTGTGATGATTGAGAGGTCTTTTGCTGTTTTCGGTGATGCTGTTTGGGGACTGCACTAATAGAATAATTTCCACTTACAGTATCTGCTTGTAAGAAGATAAAGCATCATCAGGTTATACAGCAAGACAAAGATCCCAATTTTTTTCTTTTCCCAAAGGAAAGAAAAGGCATTCTTGGACTGGCCTTTTTGTGCATTATGGTGTAGTGTGTAATGTATAAGCCAAGGAAATAAAAAGAAATCTTGTACCTGGGCAACCTGGTCAAAATCACTAAGATAGCAAGTATTGGCACAACTCATGAAGATTAACAAATGTTGCAACATCCAAACAGTAGAACAAAGGTGCACAAAAAAACATCTTAGAGGCACTTAGTGAACATTGTGGCAAATGAGCATAGACCATTAGAAATCAATAATTTAGACAAAATCATACTACCCAGAGATCTAATACGGCAGCAGAAACATCACTCAGCCTCCACCCTCAGGGGTAGTCTGTCCAGGAACCCTTTTTTTAGCAATTCCCGGGGTGGGTGAAAACAATTACAATTACAAAAAAAAAACAATTGCTTAAAAAATTGCTTGCTCACCTGTCCACACTCCCTTGGTTTCCTCTTTTGCATCTTCAACCTCCTCCAGCCCATTCAGGCAATCACTGACTTAGGGCACAGTGGTTGGCTAAGAGGGCGTCTCGAGAGTGACAGCTCGCACAGCCAATCACTGGCCATGTTGCTGTATCTTTTCAGTCAGTCAGTGATTGGCTGAGCGGAGAGTGAAAGTCTACGCAGCCAATTACAGACAGACTGTGAAGAGACAGTCCTGCAGTCTGTGATTGGCTGAGTGGGCTGTCACTCTCGAGACACAATCACTGGCTATGCCACTGTCATACAGTCAGTGATTGCCTGAGCGGGCTGGAGGCGGCTCAACACACAGAACAGGGCATCAGGGGAGTGCAGTATAGATTTGTTAAGTTCAGTTTGCAAACTTTGCAAATTTTGCTGTAAAAATTGCCGAACAAAGCAAAACAAGTTTTCGAAAAATTCCCTCATCTCTATTCATAAGCCCAATCCCTTTAGAAAAAAAAAACATTTTTATAACAATAACATTTTTTTCAAATGTGTTTATTACATACAGTATTTTTGTTCATACATATAAGTTTACCTACTATTACCGCATAAGGGACACTTTGCAGCACTGAACAGAGAACATCATTATTCACATTGGTTTGTACCTCCTTTGGTAGTCATCTAAATTCCAAGTAACCTAAAAGTATGTTTTTGGAGGAATGAAGAAAACCAGAATACCTGGAAAGCAAAAGACAAGTACAAGTATCCAAATTCCGTGCAAATGTTGTCCTTGGTCAGATTCATATCCAAGACTCCGGTACTGTAAGGATACAGTTCTAACTATTGAGCCTCTTCGCCATCCATGACATCTATTGGATACAATTATAAGTAACAATTATATCTTTCTGTCACGAAAGAAAAAACAATGCCAACTGTAGTTCATTTGGACAAATTTATACTATACAGTAGATGAAGCAGGACAATGCAATAGATAACCTGTTTTGTATGTAAGGAGAAATCTGATTATTTATTGTATGCTATGAATTGCTATTTATAGTGCACTCACTGTCATACACTGCACTTACTGAACCAGGGACAACTATGAGTAATGTCGAGTATGACAAGCATTTTAATTCCTGCTGATGGGATTGAACCTCTCTTGTACTAAAACGCGATTGTGCAGGCAGTGAGTCCTGCCCACTAATCAGGTTCTGCCACCCCGCTGGTGAATTATCCACAGATTAACTAATGGCGAGGCATGTGGGCAATCCACGCAGCTTTGTACAAATCATTTCTCTGTGCATGGAAAAATCAGTACTCTGGAGAGCTTCCAGTCTACACTTGGTGAAAGGTCTTTAGCATCAATTAACATGTTTAAAGCCAACACAATAAAACAAAAGATAATAGAAGATTAGGTAAGACAATATTAGCATATTTAGGATCTTCAATTCATAATGTTGTGCATGAGCCTTAGGGTACATTTACCCAAATTTTCCATTGCAGATTCTCAGAAATCTGCATGAAATCCATAGTGACAAATCACATCAAATTGTGTGGATTTTGGTGAGAATTTGCTGCCATGGATTTTCCTGCATGATTTCCTTAGACAAAAAAAAAATCATTGATTGTGATGGATCATTGTATCTGCAGGAGATTCAGAGCAAAATCTGCAGCAGCTAGGTTTTTGCTGATTTTATTGAAGATTATCACTACCTCAAGCCAATAGAAAAAAACAACAATGCACAAAATTTCAGGAGCCAGTGACATTTCTGATGCCATAGGTTTCTGTGCTGAAATTACTATGTGTGCCTTCTTTACATGTACCTTTATGCCCTAAAGGGAAACATCTAACCTGCTGATATGTCCTCATAGTGCATAAGGAGCAGAGGATGAAGATTTTCTTACCTTCATCCTTTACACAGTTTTCAGGATATTAGTAGTTTATTTCATTTGCTAATGGGGTTGTTTGGTGCACTGGGGGGGGGTTATCACCCATTCACCCCGTCTGTCCTGCCCCTGTTTGGGGCAAATGAGAGCCCCCCCGTCTGTCCTGCAGACTGTTTGGGGCAGATGAGAGCACTGAGGATGGTAGCCCCTTTCCCATTACCTTCATCCTCAGGTTCACCAAAGTGGTAGTTACTGACACTTAACCACTCTCTTTTGTGTCAAATAAATAAAATAAAAAAGTTAATGTTAAGGTTATGTTACAATAAATAAATATTAAGTTAGCAGATCTGGTGGTGATTCGAGTTGAGTACTCAGGCATGGTTGAGACTGATCGTTCGGCATTTGAATACCAATGGCTGATAAAGTTAGATTTAGCCCTAGGGAGTCCTGGGAAACATGAATACAGTCATATTTGTATCCATACATATGGCTGTGTTTTCCAGGACTCCATAAGGCAGCATCTACCTTCATCAGCCACCGGTATTGAAATGCTGAACGATTGGTCTCAATCATGTTCAAGTACCGCTATTAAAGAGGGTTCCCCAGGTTACTGATGGAGTAGTGACAGTTAGGTTTGGGGACATTCACATTCTCACCAATGAGAAGAACCATGTCAAGCAGATTTTATCGATTGAAGTACAAAATGAGTTGGTAATATTGAATTTAAAAAAATGTAGGTGTACTAATAAAGTTTGTGTTAACATTTGAGTTTTGTCTTTCCGCCTCAGGTTTATCTACCCTTGCTACCCAATAACCAGAATATCTAATAATCCAGTACAATTTTACATTGTCTACCTTCTGCCTTATATATTAACACTTCCAATCAATGTTTTCCTACCAATTTGTTTTTTCTTATGCATGACATTGGGATCTGATGTTTAATTTGCAGCTTCTGGGCCCCAATGTGAAATCTATTTAAGAGCCACACAGCTATCACATGTTATTTATCATACTGGTCAATTCATATTTTTTTTTTTCGTCTTATTGAATCCTGCTCTGTAGAATAGCACAGAGGTCACTGATATTCCATCCAGAATATAACGGGGAACAACCTTTTGGCCTTTGTTGGGTGAAGGGGGGTCTATGAATATGTTTGCTGTGTTAGTTGGAAGATTCCCTGAGACCCCCTACACCCTACTGAACCGAGATGGTTTACTTTCCCTGAAATAGTTTCAACCTTTGCAGTCCCCCATTCGGACATACTTTTCTAGCAGGCTTTGTAATGTTGCTATGGAAACATCTGAGAGCAACTTTGATAGCCTTCTTTCTAACCCACCTGGTAATTCTATTTCTCTGTTATAAAAGACTTTAGAAGTGGTCTTTAAACCCTTACTGCCACTGTCGTTGGGAAAGAAATGGGCTAAAATTCTTAAAGGGAAACTCCAGATAGAGGTAAAAAAATTTATAAAACCCGCTGCAGAAGCATATAGCATTGCTTCCCTGTCTAACCCAGTTTTGAAACTAACAAAAATCTATTTGTTTCTTGGGTGTTTGTTCTGTATTTTGTGGCTGTACTTCCTTGATGAGCAGTTGTACACAGTACTACAGGTTCCAGAATGCATTGCTTTCCCTCAGCTGTTCACCACAGTCCTCCACCCTTTCCGTTCCCCACCCAATGCTGTTTGAGAACATCTAGACTTTGTTCACACATTGCAGTTTCATTGTGTTACTGAATTAATTGCAGTACTTTATCATTCAGGTCCCATCCACACAGCGTGCTGTATTCTCTACCTGTAACACCACACAGCGTGCTGTATTCTCTACCTGTAACACCACACAGCACACTGTACTCTCTACCTGTAACACCACACAGCACACTGTATTCTCTACCTGTAACACCACACAGCAGGCTGTATTCTCTACCTGTAACACCACACAGCAACGTTGTGTTCTCTACCTGTAACACCACACAGCACACTGTATTCTCTACCTGTAACACCACACAGCATGCTGTATTCTCTACCTGTAACACCACACAGCACGCTGTATTCTCTACCTGTAACACCACATAGCACGCTGTACTCTCTACCTGTAACACCACACAGCACACTGTATTCTCTACCTGTAACACCACACAGCACACTGTATTCTCTACCTGTAACACCACACAGCACGCTGTATTCTCTACCTGTAACACCACAAAGCACACTGTATTCTCTACCTGTAACACCACACAGCACGCTGTATTCTCTACCTGTAACACCACACAGCATGCTGTATTCTCTACCTGTAACACCACACAGCACACTGTATTCTTTACCTGTAACACCACACAGCAACGTTGTGTTCTCTACCTGTAACACCACACAGCACACTGTATTCTCTACCTGTAACACCACACAGCACACTGTATTCTCTACCTGTAACACCACACAGCACGCTGTATTCTCTACCTGTAACACCACACAGCACACTGTATTCTCTACCTGTAACACCACACAGCACACTGTATTCTCTACCTGTATCACCACACAGCACGCTGTATTCTCTACCTGTAACACCACACAGCACGCTGTATTCTCTACCTGTAACACCACACAGCACGCTGTATTCTCTACCTGTAACACCACACAGCATGCTGTATTTTCTACCTGTAACACCACACAGCACACTGTATTCTCTACCTGTAACACCACACAGCACACTGTATTCTTTATCTGTAACACCACACAGCACGCTGTATTCTCTACCTGTAACACCACACAGCACACTGTATTCTCTACCTGTAACACCACACAGCAACGTTGTGTTCTCTACCTGTAACACCACACAGCACACTGTATTCTCTACCTGTACCACCACACAGCATGCTGTATTCTCTACCTGTAACACCACACAGCACACTGTATTCTCTACCTGTAACACCACACAGCACACTGTATTCTTTATCTGTAACAACACACCACACGCTGTATTCTCTACCTGTAACACCACACAGCACACTGTATTCTCTACCTATAACACCACACAGCACGCTGTATTCTCTACCTGTAACACCACACAGCACACTGCATTCTCTACCTGTAACACCACACAGCACACTGTATTCTCTACCTGTAACACCACACAGCACACTGCATTCTCTACCTGTAACACCACACAGCACACTGTATTCTCTACCTGTAACACCACACAGCACCCTGTATTCTCTACCTGTAACACCACACAGCACACTGTATTCTCTACCTGTAATACCACACAGCACGCTGTATTCTCTACCTGTAACACCACACAGCACGCTGTATTCTCTACCTGTAACACCACACAGCACACTGTATTCTCTACCTGTAACACCACACAGCAACGTTGTGTTCTCTACCTGTAACACCACACAGCACACTGTATTCTCTACCTGTAACACCACACAGCACGCGGTATTCTCTACCTGTAACACCACACAGCACACTGTATTCTCTACCTTTAACACCACACAGCACGCTTTATTCTCTACCTGTAACACCACACAGCATGCTGTATTCTCTACCTGTACCACCACACAGCACACTGTATTCTCTACCTGTAATACCACACAGCAACGTTGTGTTCTCTACCTGTAACACCACACAGCACACTGTATTCTCTACCTGTAACACCACACAGCACGCTGTATTCTCTACCTGTAACACCACAAAGCACACTGTATTCTCTACCTGTAACACCACACAGCACGCTGTATTCTCTACCTGTAACACCACACAGCACGCTGTATTCTCTACCTGTAACACCACACAGCACACTGTATTCTCTACCTGTAACACCACACAGCACGCTGTATTCTCTACCTATAACACCACACAGCACGCTGTATTCTCTACCTGTAACACCACACAGCACACTGTATTCTCTACCTGTAACACCACACAGCACCCTGTATTCTCTACCTGTAATACCACACAGCACGCTGTTTTCTCTACCTGTAACACCACACAGCACGCTGTATTCTCTACCTGTAACACCACACAGCACACTGTATTCTCTACCTGTAACACCACACAGCAACGTTGTGTTCTCTACCTGTAACACCACACAGCACACTGTATTCTCTACCTGTAACACCACACAGCACGCTGTATTCTCTACCTTTAACACCACACAGCACGCTGTATTCTCTACCTGTAACACCACACAGCATGCTGTATTCTCTACCTGTACCACCACACAGCACACTGTATTCTCTACCTGTAACACCACACAGCAACGTTGTGTTCTCTACCTGTAACACCACACAGCACACTGTATTCTCTACCTGTAACACCACACAGCACGCTGTATTTTCTACCTGTAACACCACAAAGCACACTGTATTCTCTACCTGTAACACCACACAGCACGCTGTATTCTCTACCTGTAACACCACACAGCACACTGTATTCTCTACCTGTAACACCACACAGCACACTGTATTCTCTACCTGTAACACCACACAGCATGCTGTATTCTCTACCTGTACCACCACACAGCACACTGTATTCTCTACCGGTAATACCACACAGCAACGTTGTGTTCTCTACCTGTAACACCACACAGCACACTGTATTCTCTACCTGTAACACCACACAGCACGCTGTATTTTCTACCTGTAACACCACACAGCACGCTGTATTCTCTACCTGTAACACCACACAGCACACTGTATTCTCTACCTGTAACACCACACAGCACACTGTATTCTCTACCTGTAACACCACACAGCACACTGTATTCTCTACCTGTAACACCACACAGCACGCTGTATTCTCTACCTGTAACACCACACAGCACGCTGTACTCTCTACCTATAACACCACAGAGCACGCTGTATTCTTTACCTGTAACACCACACAGCACGCTGTATTCTCTACCTGTAATACCACACAGCACGCTGTATTCTCTACCTGTAACACCACACAGCACACTGCATTCTCTACCTGTAACACCACACAGCACACTGTATTCTTTACCTGTAACACCACACAGCACACTGTATTCTCTACCTGTAACACCACACAGCATGCTGTATTCTCTACCTGTACCACCACACAGCACACTGTATTCTCTACCGGTAATACCACACAGCAACGTTGTGTTCTCTACCTGTAACACCACACAGCACACTGTATTCTCTACCTGTAACACCACACAGCACGCTGTATTTTCTACCTGTAACACCACACAGCACGCTGTATTCTCTACCTGTAACACCACACAGCACGCTGTATTCTCTACCTGTAACACCACACAGCACACTGTATTCTCTACCTGTAACACCACACAGCACACTGTATTCCCTACCTGTAACACCACACAGCACGCTGTATTCTCTACCTGTAACACCACACAGCACGCTGTATTTTCTACCTGTAACACCACACAGTGCGCTGTATTCTCTACCTGTAACACCACACAGCACGCTGTATTCTCTACCTGTAACACCACACAGCACACTGTATTCTCTACCTGTAACACCACACAGCACACTGTATTCTCTACCTGTAACACCACACAGCACACTGTATTCTCTACCTGTAATACCACACAGCATGCTGTATTCTCTACCTGTAACACCACACAGCACACTGCATTCTCTACCTGTAACACCACACAGCACACTGTATTCTTTACCTGTAACACCACACAACACAATGTATTCTTTACCTGTAATACCACAAAGCACACAGCATTCTCTACCTGTAACACGACACAGCATGCTGTATGCTCCATCATTAATGCCCATATTTGGATAAAGAACTTTTTGAATTATTATTTTTTTTCTTCATACATGTATTATGATCAAGCATCTTTTATCTTTGAGGTTGAGCCCCACAATAAGGACTTTATCCGATATTATCTTACATGGGATATACTGTTTATGCCTCGTGTTTTGTCCAGGTGGGATTTGCAGTGAAGCTCTGATCCTCTCTGCCGTTCAGCATCATTTAATAGTGTTACTGCATCATTTTTGTGAATACGCTGCAGTACTGCAATGAAACTCCAACATGTGTGAACATAGCTCTAATTTCACTACAGCACAACCAGTGAAGTTGCAGCACTTGCTTCTGTCACTCCTCACCTGCTTAGATGTAGACTAGAGAGGCTGGTAAGAGATGGTGAATCATTCAGGGGGGTGGGAGACAAGATCCAGCTAAGCCTCCTGTGACATCACACCCTGCCCCCAGCCAAGTATCATCATCAGCCTGCACTCAGCAAACAACCTCAATGTGAGACAGAGGCATGTTATCTTTGTCTCTTGTGGGGGGAGAACAGAGGGAGCAGGAGACAAAGTGGATTGCCACAGAGGCCATTTTTCTTCACTTCCTGTATGTCAATCAACTACCAGTGTAGCATAATCACACAGATATGGTAATATATTATATATAACTTTTAATGTAGTTTTAATAGAAAAAATTTCCTATCCGGAGTGCCCCTTTAACAACCCACAAGTCGTAAGGTACGCTAGTATGGGTGTCACTGATTTTAGAAAGCACATGTGAATAAAAAGTGGATTGAAACTCAGCTTAATCTTATTTATAATGAGATTTATGCCTTTGAGCTCCCCCATCTAAGAGGCTATCCCAATATTAGATGGACGTATTAAATCTTTTCAAAGAAGTCTCATCCTTTTCTGCCAACCTGTCCCCTATAGAAGTTATCATTCGTGTAAAAATGGAGACGGTAGTCATGCGACCATCTGCCAGCCATAGTACATGTAATATAATGGTAGTCAAATTGTGTATGTTACAAAATCGGCTTTCTCTTATGTCACCAACTATTGCCAAATGGCCATCATGTCGGCGCTGTAAAGGTGTATGGCGTCTGCCCGCGTGTCCTAATGTTTGTACGGACTTTTATCCACAAATGTTATGAATAAAAGAAGTCGTTGCACCAGATGGGTGAGTGCCCTCAGCTTTCTTTTTCTACATGTTTGGATTATTCATCTGCTTATGATTGAGGAGCACCCCACACACGACTGAGCATAGTCCATAGTATCTGATACACGTCCATTGGAAAAGCCACCAGCTGAGAGTAGTGCCGGTGATTTCTACACATGAATACAACTATTGCCATAGCCTTATGGTTTTCCAATTTTTTATTTATTTTTTTACAAAGTGGTCGTAGATTACTTTTTTATGTTAGAACCTTGTACTATGTCTGTGTAAACGGAGAACATTAATTATTTACGGGTATTCTGTATATCACATGACAGTCTGCTGAACACCACTGATGAGATTATTGTGTATTGGCTCATTTGTATATATGACCACTGTTATACCCAGACAATGTATGCATGAATCTTCAAAATATTTTTTTTAAGCCGGTGTAGTGTATGTTTGAATATATATATATATATATATATATATATATATATATATATATATATATGCAAACATACACTACACCAGCTTAGCTCAATAGTTTGCAGTATATTGCTCTCACAAATATAGAAGGATACCTATGAGCACATATCTAGAAATACCAGCTATGCAACAGAGTGAAAACACATTTTTGTTTACTGTTAGTAATGTTTGTTCAAGAATTAAGATATACTTAATACACATGTCTGGCAAACTGTACGTGAGCGTAATATCTGCAGCTACTGCTCAAGGCTTGGTTAACCCATTTGGTAAATCTATATAATGTTACTTTGTATAATGATGCTATTATTTGTTATACATTATTCTGATGTGCTCTCATTCACACTGCTCACTTAAGCTATTTATTTATTTATTTACTTGCAATAAATAGCCAATCACTAGTCACGGTGCTCCCAGACAGTGATTGGCTGAGTGGCCTGTCAGCAAACCGTGAAGAAAGCAGAGGGCAGAAGAAAACTGCTAAACTATTATCAAGCTGTTTAATAGGCTTAGTAAACGAATGATGATCTAGCAGATCGGGCCATCTAATAGGACCCTTAGTTTGCAGTCATCATTTTTTCTTTACCATCTTTCAGTTTTCTTTACCTTCTCTTTTCTGACATATGAGGCATTTGTGTTGTTATTATTTTATTTCTTCTAGGCATAACCTGGTACAATATGCCCCAATAGGAGTCTATGAGTGCCATATTATGGCTCAACAAGCTCAACAACAAGAGTTTGCATGGTGTTGTAATACAATCATACTTATCAAGTCTTTAAAGAGTGTTCAATGTCTTCTTATTTTGATGGTCATCAATGTCTACTGTGTTCATGTTAAATATAAAATATCAGTCAAAGAAATACCAGTTGTTTGACTATTCATTTCTATGGAACATAAACCATTGCAGAAATGTGTATTAGTATTTTTTTTTCCTTTTGAGGCTATGTTGTCACTATGTTTCCGTGAGGGAAAGGTGGCCATCTCATAATATAGATGCTAATAATGATCATTAACTATTTAATAAGATGGCTGCCTTTTACCTGATATGTTCCCGAACTAGCAACATAGCCTTATGGTTTTCCTAATTTTTCAGTCAAATTCATAATGTATTTATGTTGGGTTTTCTTGGTTTAAATGCTGAGACCAACAAAACAACCCAGAAACCCAAAAAGGGCATCATATCCTGTGTTTTTACAAATGACCTGACATATTTATTATAGGTTCCACCACAGTTTTTTTGCATTTAGGTTATCTGTTAAAGTGGTCGGTTTTTACATTAGTTGCATGATTCCTGCAGTTTGGTGTAAAATAGTGTAAATAGTCACATGTGAAAAACAGTCTAAATAAACTAAGGGCAATCAGACACATAAATATAGTAGGATGAGAAACTAAAACTCTTATGTGCAGGAATATTGTAAAAACTCAACAATCTTAGTGCATCTGGGCCAATATCTGTGTTTGGATGCAAAATCGTTCAATACATTGATAAGTGTGGGACATGTCTCCAACACTTCCTTGTCACAGACAGGACAGTAAAAATCTACTATATTCAGCATTGATGGGCTATGATGTTATCTCCCATGTAGAGGGATCATTTGCAGGCCATCTCACATAATACATGATGCTACCAGCATCTGCATGTTAGGGACCATGGCAAAACAGCCCTAATGACTTTTCCAACATAGTCTATAAATTACACATAAGTGTCATCAAGAGGCAATCCAGTGTGCTAAAATAAACAGATTGTCAAGCTTATTTCATTATCCCACCATGAAAAAAAATGAGAAGAGGCTTATTTCTTAGAACCTAATTCGGAGGTCATTCTATAAAGAACGCGCCGTCCGGCCAAGCACTAACTGCTAGAAATGCTATAATTACTTTCAGTTTGCTTTCAGCTCTAAGGAAAGTTGACAGAGTGATTAAAGGAAAATAAGTGAAAAAAACTAGAGATACATTATATGGTCTGTGTGCAGGAGGTTCTGAGGCCTGGACCCAGGGCTTATTTGAGGAAAGATTATCTTGACAAATTGGATAAACATCTTATGCATGACAGGACGCTGATGGAGAGTATGTTCAGCAAGCACACCTGGTGATAGTTTGCTTAGTGTGTGACCAAGGTGTTCGGCAAGCCCTGCTCTCTCCTTGGAGGATTTGTTTACAGTTGAACAGGTAGGGGCAGATCTGAAGTCTGGGCCATGGTTACGAGTGTTGCCATCTCTGCAGATGTCTTACTATAGCTAGATTAAAAAAAAATCCTCCTGGCGAGACTAGCCCGCAACAGATTACACTAGACGTTATCAAAGTCTTGCCACTTAAAAAGGCTGACTATCTTATATGACATAAGCCAATAAAAATGGCAAATAAATGCCCTTAGTTTCTACTCATATCCTGGCAGCTTTCCAAAAGAAGCAAAAAAAAAAAAAAAAAAACCTCATGCCAAGAATAATGTTGACTTTAGAAAAAGCTGAGAATTCTATCCTAAAATGACCCAAATCAGGACAATTTCTGACATTTTATGGCTTGTAAAACACTTTGTATGTGTTCTTGTTGTGGTGCTCCCTATTGTATTTTTATAGTGCATTCTCATAGACTGTAAGCTCTTGTGAGCAGGGCCCTTACTCTTTGTCTGACTTGATAGTTACATGTGTATCTCTCTTTTGTCTGTCTATGTACCCCCAGAACTATAAAGTGCTGTGGAATATGTTGGCTCTTTTTAAATAAACATTATTTTAATTAGAGATGAGCAAATCTGAGCCTTTGATCTCTGTTACTTTCCTTGCTGCTCTACCCCTGGTGCCTGCAAAAGCTGGATCCAGTCCTGGGAAATGAGAAAAAGTTTCCCAGGACTAAATCCAGCTTTTCCAGGCACCAGGGATTGGAGCGTTAGAGAACAGCACAGAGATCAAAGGCAGACAGCATATAAGCTGTAAATTCGCTCATCTCCATTTATAAATTATTATTATTTGTACAATGTTTAGAAGTGTCTATAGAACTGTTGTATAACAATTGACATATATAGAACATTTCACAAATTGCTTAAAGGGGTACTTTTTCAATCTTAAAGCAATATTTCTTTAAAATCAACTGGTGTCAGAAAGTGCCAGAGATTTGTAATTAACTTATATTTAAAAATCTCCAGTCTTCCAGTAGTATCAGCAGCTGTATGTGCTGCATGAAGTGGTGTTGGTATTGGAAGACTGGAGATTTAGAAAGAGAAAAAAAATCTCTGGCACTTTCTGGCACCAGCTGATTTGAAATAAAAAATATCTGTGAGTACCACTTTAAATGTTATACAGAATTATTGAAGAGTTCTGTATAAGAAATCAAGAATTGGTCATCAGCCAAATTTCCAAGTTCTTTTTGGGATTCTGACAGCTGTAAGTGGTAGCAGGACCTGATGCTGTAATCCATGGCAAGTCCAAGTGCAGCTTGTAATTATTAGGCCTAGTTTACATATATAAGTTGCGTCCGTTTCAGGTTTTTTTGTAGGAACCTGCCTACAACTGATGTCACAACTGATGCCAAAAAGGCATGAGTTGTCATCAGGTTTTCGATCGCTTTTTTAGGTAAAACCATCAGTTGACATCAGTAATTATCAGTTGCCATAAGTTTATTTCATTAGTTGTCATGATTTTTTTCCCCTCTACAACATATATAGGGAAATCGATATAGTGGGCAGCTGCATTACAGGGGGCCATCTATATAGGGGGCAGCAGCACACGGGAGCCCTCTACTCTGGGCAGCAATACATGGGGACATCTACAGCAGGGATAGGGAACCTTGGCTCTCCAGCTATTGCAAAACTACAACTCCCATGATATCCCAGACATGATGGGAGTTGTAGTTTTGCAACAGCTGGAGAAGCAAGGTTCCCTATCCCTGTCCTACAGTGCTGCACCTGTATACAGGAGCTGGGGGGCTGCTCATCCTGCAAGGGACCACTCTGACAAAATCCAGGGTCACAAGGGTTAACGGGGGGGCAGGGACAGGGAGATCTCTATGGAGAGCCGGAGGATGCATAATGCATGCGTCTGTACATAGCATGCCTCTGGCGCTCCATAGACTTTAGTGGATGCAGTGCCGGATAGCCTAGCGGCCCGTACAGGAGAACGCAGCTTGCAGTCGGTGGCACTAATGTGGCAACGCATCTTCTGAACAGTCCCATTGAAAACAATGGGATCAGTTCAGAGATGCGTTTCCCTCCGGTGCTTCGTTACTGCACCAGAGGGAAATGCCGCCGGATCGCTGGATATGTATAAACTAGGCCTTAGTAAATCTCAAGCAAAAGTCATGGCCACCGACGTGTGTAAGAGCACTCCCATCCAATCATCCATTCATTGTTTTTTCTCATCCACTCTCCTGCTTAAACTCCCCAGGATTCTCTCCATTGATTCCATTGTCACATGTATCATCCTGCACTGCACTATGGTTCCCTGATGATCTGTGCCTGAGAAGAAGGGACATGAGGAAGAAGTTCTGCGGCCTTCGTTACAGGTAGTCACGTTGGGTGGTTATGCAAATAAAGCTGTTGGCTATGAAAATAGGAAATGCGGTAAGCTATTGCGTCACTTGTAGGCTTCATGTCTACACAGAAAATGTTACGGACGTTGATGTTCTTGTTGAAAACAGGTTCAAGCAGAGTAGTAGTGAATAAAACTGTATTACTATTAGTTTATAATCCCGCTACCAACTACCTGGTAATGGCAGCCGCAAGAATGACCATATTCACCATTTGCAGTCATCACTATTAATAGATGGCCACCTTTTCACAATGAAAATCCCGTCATGGGAACATAGAATAAGGCTGGGTTTACATGGTGCATCTTTGTTTGCAAGTTTTATCAAGTTTTAAAGGACAGGGTAAAAAAAAAAAAAAATGAGAAAACTGTTTGTGTTTTTTACTAGATAGCACTGCAGTTACATAGTGTGGTTATAGGCAGCTTCACTTTAACAGGTGAAACACTTTCTTTGAAATATTACCCTGTTAAAACTAAAATAACAACATTGCTCTATTGTATTTCCACTAACCTTCACAACAAAATAAAAACTTTTAAAAAATGCACTACTGTATGTGAATCCAGCTTTTACCATATTCTCTTTTCCCAACCCAGATGTATTTGGCTCCCTGCTTTGCCATCACCTGCCCTTTTTCTGACCCTCCTTCCTTACTTCCTACCCTGCCACCCCTGCCAATTCTGTTCTGTGCTTCCCCCATTACTTTGCTGCTATCACAGGTGCCCACTATGCTTAGTAAATAGCAAATTGCCCAACTACTGTATTTCAGAAATATTGGTGTCAGAACTATGATTAACTCAAACATAATTATGCTAAACAGATATGGCTCTGGATGATTACACTTCCCCACACAATAATATGATTATATATATATATAATAACAGAGCCAATACTGGTATCAATATAGTAATAGTGCCCCCTTAACTACATTAACGTAATAGTACCCTCTAATGCCATCACATTGTAATGGTGGCCTCATAGTCAGTTATTATTAATTATAATAGTAACAGTGACCTTTTTGTGTCTCCATACAATAACAATAAAAATATGTTCCCACTATGTCTTTTTAGGTCAAAAATTTTCATTTTTTATTATGACATGTCGTTTTAAATTATCATGATTTTTCCACTAATAAGATATTGTGAGAACATAGCCTAACAATGCAATATCATTTTCTTTAGGTAACAACCACCATGTTAAAAATGCCTATTTACCACCACATTACACTAGTGCCACCCAGGTAAGTACCAACACAGTAAAAGTATCCATTTAATACCCCTACATAGGATTTTATCATACAAACTTGCTATTTTTTTCATCAAAATGTCCCTTAGTCAACATTCAGTTTCATTTTAAAGCCCCAATTGTTATAAACGTAAAACTGAACAGTATTTAGCAAGGAATTTGGGACTCTTTTGCAAGATGCTGTTTTTGGGGCTACAGTTCAATCCAAGAAAAGTCTTTAAAAAAACTAAATAATGAAAAAAAAAGTTTAAAAAGTAGTCAAATGCAAGGCAAGAAACAATACATAAAAATATTTCTCAATTCAGTTCACAAAGTGGTGCACAGGACTTTTCTCCACCTTGATTAGGAGCTAAGACACTTTTAATCCGGGTCTAAAAAGCGACAGTGACCTCTGTAAAAAAAAAAAAAAAGAGGCATGGCCTAAAGTGCAGCATTGTGCACCAAAATATACACCAAAATCCAGCCCAAAATTCTGGTGCACATTAAGCTAAGTAATAGTCAATCTAAACTTCAAGTAGTCTGTCTTTAGATTGATGAATTTGGCACACTTGAAAACTAAGTTTTAAAATCTGTGCCATTATGTGAAAGTTGTTTTTTTTTTCAGACTCAAAATACTACCAAAAACTTTTTGATAACATAGGCTAATAGTGCTCCAAACATGGTAACTGCACCCCACAAACTAAAATAAATACTCAACTATTTCCATTACCATTCTGAAAGTAGCAACTTTGGCTACAGGTCTCTTCCAGCATGTGGCCCGCACTGATAATGGCAAGGCACATGTGAATGTGAAGCTATCACTGCATCAAGCTGTTCAGCAACAAGGTCCCAATGATTCATAGACCACGGCCTGGAGTGGTGTATGACTTGCAAAATCTGCAAAATGCTGGGACAGCTAGTCAATAGTTAATCAATAGTTTAATGTGGCAGAGAGGAAGGACCTCTTTTACGAGTGCCCACCTACTCCTTGCCAGGCAAAATTGTTGTATTGGCCTGGCACAATAACATCCCCGTAGGAAGTTACAACTTTCATTGACATGAACCTTTCTCTACCAGGGATGTTACCCATTGTTGCAGGGAGATCAAGATCTTCTAGCCATTTCACAGAGAGATAACAGCAAATGTTATTAAGTATTATTCCTTTTAAATATAAGAAGACCTTTTGTAAGTTGCAGACATACTAGAGGCGGGGGAGGTGTGAATTATAAATTTCAGACATACTAGAGGCGGGGGAGGTGTGGATTGTAACTTGTAGGCATACTAGAGGCGGGGAGGAAGGAATTGTAAATGGTAGGCATACTAGAGGCGGGGGAGGTGTGGATTGTAACTTGTAGGCATACTAGAGGCGGGGGGAAGGGATTGTAAGTTGTAGGTATAATATAGGCAGGTGTGGATTGTAAATTGCAGGGATAATAGGGGCACAATGATCCCTGTTTCAAGCAGTGCAACCATGATGGGGCCTAAAGTGTAAAGGACCTTTTACATGGACTGACTATTGTCCAGGAGCGTTGCAAAATGCCCAATCCTGAGTTCATAAAATGGACTGCAGCACCAGCTTCCCCGTGCTGTTGCCATTCTATTCATGTGCAAAAATAGGAGTGTTCTGGTAACCAGGGTATCAGGGTAGGCCCTTTCACCAGAGATATACATGGGCTGGATTAATATGGGACAGGTGGGGTCGGAGGTGTAACTTGTAGCCAATGGACCCTAGTGTTACAGGGTCCTTCAGCTACAATGCTTCATTAATAGTAACACACTCCTCATATAGAGAAGAGAGACTTTATGAGCCCCTCACATTCTCAGGCCCCAATGCAACTGAATCCTCTGCACCCTTTATAGCTACAGTATGCCCCTGTTTGTAGATATTATAAAAGATATGTTTAGTGACACAGTGGTTACCATGAAGGGTTGTTAGGGCTAATATGGAGCCTATTGTGTCTGGCATTGGGGTTCGGTGATTATAATGGATGGATTTTGTTGCTGGCATGGGGGCCGTGTGACTAGTATGGTTGGCATCTTCAGCATTGATAGACATGAATATCTTTCTGCCACTTTCCATTCTATTTTCTCTTTTTTTTAAATCTGAGCTTGCCACTAGTGAATGGGAACTTTCCTACATTTAAAGCTTTAAAATATGACCAGATCTAGTCCTAATTGTTTGTGTAGATATGTAAGCCTCCCCCGTGTCGTGGTCCCAGCTAAATATGGCATGTCACCATATGACAGAGTCAAGGACCACATTTGAACCAATAATAACCTTCTTATAATAGGAAAGAATAGTTACAGAGAAATCAAATTCCCCATCGTGATTCTCCCTGGCACCGTCGTTTAATGAAAACAAGTCATGTTGTGATGGCAGTCAAATGATCATGACAGCCCATCTACTCTGTGCAGAAAATATACATAACCTGTATTTGACTGACAGCACCAGGGAGAGCAGCCACATTGAACTTTATTTTTTTTCTGCCAGCTCCCTTTTATTACTAGAATTTCCCATGCTTCTAAAGTAAAGCATTTCATTATTTTATTACACAAAACCTAAAGATTAAAGAAATTCAGATGCAAATACAGAAAGTCCTAATATGTCACTCTATATGTTACATTGGTCCGGGAAGGAAAAGATATGAGATGTTTTTTGGTGGATTTCTTACACTGTTAGGTCATGTTCAGACCTTGTAAGAGACCGGCCGTTCCGTGACCCGATCAGGTCACGGAATGGCCGGTCTCAGAAAAGATCAAAGGTGATCTTTAGCGCTGCTTAGTTCTGATATGGGTGCATCCATGCTTTCTGGCTCTTAGGGTGTGTAACCTCTCTGCTACTTAAAAAGCCAGCACACACTCCTAATTTGTCCCATGCATATTCCTGCCCAGCAACACCTATTTAAAGGGAACCAATCAGCCCAATTGGGCTCATTTAGTTCTCTGACAGACTGTATAAAGCTCCTGTGCAGCTTGTGGCACATATTAGTCACGGCGGCAGCAGCAGCCTTATACCCTAGAAAATTAAGTTTAATCCCCCAGTGTGTGGCAGGGAGAGGCACGGCAGGTGGTCATCTCGGCGGCTCCCCGCCCATTTCTAGTCACCACTCTCTGCCTGTCAGCATGCTCGGCGGGGATGAGTGACAAGTAGAGAGGCCCATTGCTGACCTGACTAGGCAGAGAGCCACCTAGATGACTACCTGCTGCGCCTCTCCCTGCCGCACGCTGGGGGATTAACCTTCTTTTTCTAGGGTATAAAGCTTTTTCAGTTGCCCTGGTTGGTTCTCTTTAAGGTTGCTGCGTCTGCTCACATGTGCCTGAGCAATATTGTGGTTTATCCTCTAGGGAAGGTATTTTGTGAAGCTAATCTCAGACCCATATCTGACCTCTCGATCCTCCTGTACTATGTTGACCTGCGCCATTAACCCTAAATTTGGGCCACCTTTCTTAATCTTTCTGCCTGTTCTCTATTACACTATCTTGCTGCCTGCCCCAAATCTATGATCAGTCCTTAACTCAACTTTTTGTCACCCCTTGGTGCCTACTCCTGCCGTCTTCTAGTCTGCAGGACAAGCCACTACTCACATAAGTGCTACTTTTGTAAATCAAGCAGGTATCCACTAGCAGGAGTGATAAAGAGTGAAAATCTAGAGGGTATTTAGATTATGCTAAGGGTCCTTTCACACAGCACGACTGGCAGCAACAAACAGTTGCCAATGAGTGAAAGATTCAAAACTGGCACTTTTACATGGCACATTATCAATAGCTGGTTATGTTTAAAAAGTATCTCTGGTTTGGTAGAAAGTCAAACTGGTTGGGTTGCACAGCGAGTGCACCCTTTGCTGTTACAGAAACAAATATGTTTTTTTGCTCACAGTAATATATTGTACAGCGCTTAAAGGAGAAGTCTGGGGCAAAGTAAAACAAATCAGTACAGGCGTTGGGAGAAATTGGAAAAGCAAATATGCTTACCGGTCCCCAAACCGGCGCTGCACTGCATCATGGAGCTCCTGGACCCTGTCAGCTGTCATTTTGTCACCAGTTTCGGGTACACCGGGTCGTGGCGTGGCTGGTGGGGAGCTCAGATAAGCGCGTAACGGGACAGGTGACTAAAACTTGTTTTTTATTTCTCACCCCCTGCCCTTAATGGTTTTTTACTCCTTTACCCAACCTTCCTCCGGACTTTTCCTTTAATGTTTAAATCTTTCATGCCTTAGGTGTTAAATGTTTATGATTATCTATAAGATGGAATCTACTGGAATTGTGGTTGTTAACAATGTATGACAGTATAAGAATATTCAAAATGACTATACAAGAAGAAAATGCCAACTAATCAGCTGACAGTAGGGCAGACAGCACAGAGGAAATGCATCACAGGGAGACACAATGCTGAGCTCTGTTTGCCTCCCACTCTGGCTGTGTAATGCAGACACTTCACTTTGTATCACAGAATTTATGAATGAGACACATCCACATTCCAGTAAATTCTATAGCAGCTGCTTTCCTTAGTGCAGAGAGTAACTGATGCCATGAATGAACTTCTAATGTTACATAACTTCTGATGATATTTGACATCTTTTATATCACATTGAATGAAAGGTTATAAGAACTTTTACGTAGCAAACTCCTGGCACTGGTGGCTTGATTTTAATGTTATGGCATGTAACACAGAACAGTACCAGTCTCTACCCCAATGGTTGTTAGTCTTATGGAGAAACTGTCACCAGTCCTGACACGTCAGTTTTCCTAAATACATGCATTACCTGGAAAATACTAAATTGTTGTTTGTTATTGCTCTCTACCTTGCCAGTTCTCTGTTATTCCTCTTAGCGGTTTATTATTAAATTGACAACTGGGTGTTTCCATTACCTTGTCAGTGTCACACTGCTGAATTACATGTACTGTATGCCACAAGGTAGAGGTCTAAGAAATGTTCTTTGTTATTTTATGAAGAATGCAAGTATTTATAAAAGCAAAAAAAAAGTCAGGGGCCATTACAGGTTCCTATGCTGGTTATGCCAATTCCCAGCTGGTTATGCCAATTGGCAGACAATGAGGGAGTTTATATCAATACTTTCCCTACAAGATTGGCGTCCTTTTTCCTGAGCATAGCAAACATGTTTATGGTGTCACTTGGCTAACAGATACATGCCAAGTTTATGGCCCACTTCAGACCTGCTGGATATTGCAACATTACAGATCCCTGGTGTGTAGATATGGGGTCACAGAAAGGCACACAAAGTTTTCTGTTGTTGTTGCCTTTTTTAAATAATCCTTGAGAGAAAACTCATGTGATATTACAGGTATATTCTCATAGAGAAAGTATATTGCAGCACATGTTTCTGGGCCAATTGTCACCATTTAAGATCAGTTCACAGGGCTTTGCCTCGTGCATTGACCTGAACATCACTTGCTAGATAAGTGTGTAAACCTGTTCATCTGAGTATCTTCTTATATATTTATTTACACTGTAAACTAGATTCTGGAAACACACATATCCTTTTATTACTTGTATTGTGATATTGAATAGAAAAGGGTTGCCCAGAAAGACCAGAGAAGCAGAGAATGTTTTCTTCTAGCTATCAAAAGTTTTACATAACCACAACAATCTGTTCATTTTGAGTATCTGAAATCAACAATGCTTTTATTAATAATGTTTTTATTTGTATATAACACACAGATTCCACAGCACTTTACATAGTTTTTGCCAATTATTGCTCCCTGTCCCCATTAGGGCTCACAATCTAAATCCACCTATCTGTATGTTTTGGGTGTGGGAAGAAACCGGAGTACCCGGAGGAAACCCACGCAAACACGGAGAGAACATACAAACTCTTTGCAGATGTTGCCCTTGGTGGGATTTGAACAAAGACCCCAGCGCTGCAAGGCTACAGTGCTAACCATTGTCATATTAATAAAAAGTGCACATAGTTACATGTGTATTTGACATCCTGCTAATAACTTAGTCTGTGGATCTGTATAGTCATGTACAGCAGCTTGTAGCCACATTAGAAAACACCAGTTTATAATTCTGCTAAAGCGCAATACACAGCAGAATAGACTGCGGATTTAAAGAACACCCTGTTCTTTGTTACTTCTTATTACTTCTCTCTCTCTCTCTCTCTCTATATATATATATATATATATATATATATATACACTCACCGGCCACTTTATTAGGTACAACATACTAGTAACGGGTTAGACACCCTTATGCCTTCAGAACAGCCTCAATTCTTCATGGCATAGATTCAACAAGGTGCTGGAAGCATTCCTCAGAGATTTTTGTCCATATTGACATGATGGCATCACACAGTTGCCGCAGATTTGTCGGCTGCACATCCATGATGCGAATCTCCCGTTCCACCACATCCCAAAGATGCTCTATTGGATTGAAATCTGGTGACTGTGGAGGCCATTTGAGTACAGTGAACTCATTGTCATGTTCAAGCAGAAATCGAGACTCATCAGACCAGGCAACATTTTTCCAAACTTCTACTGTCCAGTTTCGATGAGCTTGTGCAAATTGTAGCCTCAGTTTCCTGTTCTTAGCTGAAAGGAGTGGCACCCGGTGTGGTCTTCTGCTGCTGTAGCCCATCTGCCTCAAAGTTGGACGTACTGTGCGTTCAGAGATGCTCTTCTGCCTACCTTGGTTGTAACGGTTGGCTATTTGAGTCACTGTTGCCTTTCTATCAGCTCGAACCAGTCTGCCCATTCTCCTCTAACCTCTGGCATCAACAAGGCATTTCCGCCCACAGAACTGCCGCTCACTGGATGTTTTTTCTTTTTCGGACCATTCTCTGTAAACCCTAGAGATGGTTGTGCGTGAAAATCCCAGTAGATCAGCAGTTTCTGAAATACTCAGACCAGCCCTTCTGGCACCAACAACCATGCCACATTCAAAGGCACTCAAATCACCTTTCTTCCCCATACTGATGCTCGGTTTGAACTGCAGGAGATTAGCTTGATCATGTCTACATGCCTAAATGCACTGAGTTGCCGCCATGTGATTGGCTGATTAGAAATTAAGTGGTAACGTGCAGTTGGACAGGTTTACCTAATAAAGTGGCCGGTGAGTGTATATATATATATATATATATATATAGAGAGAGAGAGAGAGAGAGAGAGAGAGAGAGAGAGAGAGAGAATCATTTATTTAGGAGTAGAGTGGTGATCTGATTTTAGATGCTCTCATCTGCTGCTTTTTTGACTCCGCTCCTCCCTCTGTTGGTCTGTTCAGCAGAAGCTGAAGAAGTGGAATTTCACCATTTACTTCCATGCGCAATTATTAAAGTCAGTACCAGCTGCCTTGATTTAACACATTAGACACAATGTGATGATAGATAGATAGATAGATAGATAGATAGATAGATAGGAGATAGACAGATAGATAGATAGATAGATAGATAGATAGATAGATAGATAGAGAGATAATAACAAAAAGATATAAAAAAGAGATAGATAGATAGATAGATAGATAGATAGATAGATAGATAGATAATAGAAAGATAGATAATAACAGATAGATAGATAGATAGATAGACAGATAGATAGAAAGATAGACAATAATAGATAGATAGATAGATAGATAGATAGGAGATAGATAGATAGGAGATAGATAGATAGATAGATAGATAGATAGATAGATAGATAGATAGATAGATAGATAGGAGATAGATAGATAGATAGATAGATAGATATCACACGAAAATCCAAAGCACTCCAGCATAAGGTGAAAAAAGGTGGTGGTTTATTACAAAAATGTGCAAAAACACAGGATGCAACGTTTTAGATCTCTCACAGAACCATTTTTAAGCTTGCTGGAGTGCTTTGGATTTTCGTGTGATATCTATCTATCTATCTGTTATTGTCTATCTTTCTATCTATCTATCTATCTATCTATAGAGACAGAATGGTGACAAAAGGAAAACTATGTGTGAACTACAAATAAAAAACGTCCGCTGTTTGCAAAAGACGTCCGAAAATAATGATCATGTTCATTATTTTGACGCCCGTGGCAAAAACGTCTGTTATTCAATACGCTGTGTGCATTGGACGTCCGTTTTCCCATTGACTTCAGTGAATTGCATTGCAGTCAGTTAAATCTCGGCAAAAACGGACGTTATTTTAAATATGAAAATCGGCCGCCTTTTTAATATTTTTGACATTGTGTGAACATAGCCATAGATTGATAGATAGATAGATAGATAAGAGAAAGATATATAATGATAGATAGATAGATAGATAGATAGATAGATAGATAGATAGATGATAGATAGATAGATAATAAGAGAAAGATATATAATGATAGATAGATAGATAGATAATAGATAGATAGATAGATAGATAGATAGATAGATAATAGATAGATAGATAGATAGATAGATAGATAGATAGATAGATAGAAGAATAAATAGATATTTCCAAGAAGAAAGTAGTATGTTTAAACAGAAAAGTGGTTGCTCACAGTAAGGTGCTGTGATCAGCGTCCACTTACTCAGGCAAACGTAGAGAAGCCACATCACTCCAACAGGTGTTTGAATGCAGTGCTTTTTATTAGTAGCCTTAAAAATGTGTACAGATTTTTTTTACAGCATTTGATAGCATACCAAGCGCTGTATTTAAATATCTATTGGAGTACTCTGGCTTCTCTGTGGATAGATAGATAGATAGATAGATAGATAGATAGATAGATAGATAGATAGATAGAGAGAGAGAGATAGATAGATAGATAGATAGATAGATAGATAGATAGATAGATATGAGTGAGTGGGTTGGTTGGTAAAATTGATATAAGATAGACAATCAAATGATATCTAGATAAATAGATAAGCTTGAGATCAAAGAGCAGATTTTTTTCTTCTATTGTTTTAAGAGTTGGACTTTACCATTCGTCTTCTACAGTTGAATGTGCTATGAAGCTCTAGGGACAATAGTGTTTAGGCTGGTACCCTATTTTTATAATGTATGCCTTTCTACAGGCAACAATAGATTGAAGTACTTTCCATACATTTTGCAGATATATTTGCAGGGCCTGGACTGTAACTTTTCAAAGTACTCCATTGCTTGTAAATGGGAGCTTTGTGCTGTGACACTGCAAATTATTGTTTTCAAAGGCTGAATCATGGGAAACAGTAAGTGCACAAAAATGCTGCAAAATTCTGGTAATCATTCCTGTTCTATGGCTGGTGTCATTTGTTTAGAAAGCTGCCTTATAGATAATTGTTAAAAATTCATCATGTACACAATTTTGGTTTTATCAGTAGTTTAGAAATAGTCAAGTTTCAATTAAATTAGTTTTTAAACAGCCATTTAACATCATAATAGAAACAAAAGGTCTCTATTATAGGATGCGGCAATTGTTTGTAGGAGTTCTTGGCACAATGAGTTAAGGCTTTAATGTAAACTGTTTCTAGTAATCCCAAAACAAGTGGAGAAATAATACAAATGAACATTTAGGAGGCAGATATGTGTTATCAGAAGGGGCAGATTTGTCATACAGAATTAATATTCAGCGGGAAAGGGGACCAATCTTGGATCCATAATGTGATCTTGTAAAGATATCACCTTCTCATTAATTTTCTTAAATTGTTCCCATTGCGTATAGCGTTGGTTTAATTGATTTAACCCTTACTGCGCAGGCTAGAATTCTCTTTAATTAAAATTCTTTGTGCAGAGACTGTTTCCATTGAAATACATTTTAAACTATTAAAATTGTTACGGTATTATTCCTATGGATTGTGTGTGTGTTTGTTTCTGCTTGTTCTGTCATTAATAAAAACATACACTTATTTACATGACAAATTAATGTATTATATGGTATTTAAATCTATCACTCCACAAGTCATCTAATCTCTAGAGACTGATGACTAGCAAGGAGAGAAATATACCATTCGTGTGGATATAATAACTTTGGATTACATTTTAATCAGCCAGTATAAATACATTCTTGCGTGACCTTTTGAAGTCTGAGGACAGCGACCAATTGTATTTAACCTTCACAAAACTACAAGAGCATTAAAACCCTTTTTTACTTACAGCATGGAAGGTAAACTGGTGACACAATTGGACTATGTTCACACACCATCTTTTTCTGACAACTTTTTAGAACGTCTGTTATTTGACCTCAAAATGACGGCCGTTGTAAGATAGCTGTAAAAAAAAAAAGGTGTGTGACCATAGCCTAGCACTATGCTCACAGATAGTATGTTGATCAGTAGTATTTCTTGCAGTATTTTAGTCAGTATTTGCAGCCAAAATCAGGAGTGGAACAGAAAAAAATAATTATAATGGAAAGATGTGGGCAGTTTCTGTGTTTTCAACCCACCCCTGGTTTTTGGTTGCAAAAATACTGAGGGAAAATACTGAGTGCGAACACAGCCTTTGTAAACTAATAGTTACTAGCCAGAAAATGTTAAATGAGTAGTCCGAACAGAAGAATCTGTTAGATTCTAACCACCAAAAAATACCCCCCATGTAATGCATGCAGAATTTACTCTGATTTGGGTGTAAAAAATTGATTCATCTATAGTTTTCTCACATAGTCAACACTATTTTATTCATGGAGATTTTCAGATTTTAGCGATTGAAGGAATTATCGAGGATTAGAAAAACGTAGTGTAAGGGCCCTATTCCACCAGACGATTATCGTTCAGATTATCGTTAAATCGTTTGAATCTAAATGATATTCGTTCGGTTGAAATAGATACGAATAGATACGCAATAGATACGAACGCAATAGCGAATAAATAGCGAAGAAAAAACGATTGCAATTGCGATCATAAGTAACGATTATCTTTCCATGGAAATGAGTGAATGTTTTCAGGTCTTTCGCAATAGCGGTCGTTTGAGATTGTTAATCGTTGACGATTATGCAAACGATAATCGTCCGGTGGAATAGGGCCCTTACTCCATTGGGTTTCTCCCGGTGGCTCTACTCTTCCCGATCCTGGTCCTACCACTACAGTTCCTCCATTGTTTTCTAGGGCGTGCCTGCCTGCCTTCTCGGAATTTAGGGGTAAGTATGTTCTCCATTATTCTACCTCCACCCATCCTAATTCTCCAGCATCTATTTAAAGCTGCCCCACTCATTCCTTCTGACCATTGTTGATTCCCTGTGTTCCTAGTGTTTTGCAGTATCTGCTTTCCTGTGTTTCCTGACCTGTGCCTGTTTGTCAGACTACACCTACTTGGTTGAACTTGGTGGAGGTGTGTCTTTTTTCAACCATACTAAGGCTATGTTTACACAATGTCAAAAATATAAAAAAGCGGCAGATTTTCACATCTAAAAAAAGAGCAGTTTTTGCCGCAATTTCACTGATTGCAATGGCAATGCGTTGAAGTCAAGGGGAAGACGAACATCCAATGCACACAGTGTATTGAATAACGGACGTTTTTGCTGCAGACGTCAAAATAATGAACGTGATCATCATTTTCAGAGTCTTTTGCAAACAGCGGACATTTTTTATTAGTAGTTCACACACAGTATTCCTTTAATCACCGTTGTTTCTCCGTCTTTACTATTAAATTCAATTAAGACACACCCAAAGTTCAATTAGTAACCCCAAACTAAAATAATGTACACACCCCAGTCATTGCACTAAGGGGAAGCCAGGCTGCTAATTAATGTTCGTTATTTTAGACTCAAAATAACAGACATCATTTTAAATGGAGCTGAAAAAACGTTGTGTGAACATAGCCTTACTATGTAACTAATAGGACCCTAAGAGAGGATTTATTAACGTAAAAAGTTTTTTGGCGTAAAACGGGCAGATTCACATGAATTTATTTGCAAAAGCCTGTTTTGCAGAAAAAATGTTCGCATCAGCCCAGTTTACACTGATAACGGCAGGGGGGGGGCGTGGAAGGGGTGGGGAGGGATGACTCTTATTCCACTAAATTTATGATTTTGCACATGGAAAAATGATAAGGAAACCTATGCCAGCTCAGAGCTGGAGTAGGTTTCCCATCTGTTCGCTCAGGATTTATGTAGAGGCAGAGTGCCTTTACATAATTCTGCGTACTGTTGCCGCTGCAGGAACATTTTTAAGCCCAACGGCGGACTTATTAAATGTCCCCCTAAGTCTTTACTGCCTGGTTCTCTAACACTTAGCTCCCATACTGTCTGGCTCCCAGAACTAACTGCTCCCCATATCATGATAATGCTTCTGGAGTGATCTACTGTCCTCACTGCCCATTACACGTAGCTGCTTTCTTCCCCTTACAACACTACTCTTGTTGTGGTATTACAACTTGACTCTATTCACTTCAACAGAACTGAGCTGCAATACCACACCAAAACATTCTCAAAGTGTGAGTTTCAATTGTGAATGAATGGGGTAGATTTGCAGATGCCAGACTGCAGTTTTGATATGCTTCACTATGTATATTAAAAGTGACTACTTTGCAAAGATAAGTGTGAATTGAGAAAGTATAGTACAAAACTAAACTAAACATATATATATATATATACTAAACTAAACATATATATATATATATATATATAATATATGTATATATAGAATATATATATGCCCGGGTATAAAGTGTCAGTGTGTTAATTAGATTTGTTCTAAGGTGCCCAGGAGGCCAAGCTAAAGGTATTGTTTCATCTGAGTTAATCAGTGGAATTAGTGTATACCTGTAGTGCATAGTTGGAGGGGTTCTGTATACCCACAATGTATAGTTTTTAGGGGTCTTGCATATCTGTAGTGCATAGTTGGGGGGGCTGCATACCTATAGTGTATAGTTGGGGGGGGGGGGTCCTGTATACCTGTAGTGTGTATTGGGGGGGCTGTTTACCTGTAGTGTATAGTTGAGGGAGGTCCTGTATACCTGCAGTGTACAGTTGGTGAAGGTCCTGTATACCTGTACTGTATAGTTCGGGGGTCCTGTATACCTGTAGTAAATAGTTGGTGCTGTATACCTGTAATGTATAGTTGGTGGAGGTCTTGTATACCTGTAGTTTATAGTTTGAGGGTCCTGGATACCTGTAGTGTATAATTGGTGGAGGTCTTGTATACCTGTAGTATATAGTTCGGGGGTCCTGTATACCTGTAGTAAATAGTTTGAGGGTCCTGTATAACTATAGTACAGAGTTGGTGGAGGTCCTGTATACCTGTAGTGTATAGTTTTGGGGTCCTATATACCTGTAGTATATAGCTGGTGGAGTTCCTGTATACCTGTAGTATATTTGGGGTCCTGTATACTTGTAGTGTAGAATTGGTGAAGGTGCTGTATACCTGTATTATAGAGTTGGTGTAGGTCCTGTATACCTGTAATGTATAGTTTTGAGGTCCTGTATACCTGTAGTGTATAGTTTGGGGTCCTATATACCTGTAGTATATAGTTGGTGGAGTTCCTGTATACCTGTAGTGTATAGTTTTGGGGTCCTGTATACCTGTAGTGTATAGTTTGGTGTCCTGTGTACCTGTAGTATATAGTTGGTGGAGGTCCTGTATACCTGAAGGATATAGTTGGTGGAGGTCCTGTATACCTGTAGTATATAGTTTTGGGGTACTGTATACTTGTAGTGTAAAGTTTGGGGTCCTGTATACCTGTAGTATATAGTTTTGTGGAGGTCCTGTGCACCTGTAGTGTATAGTTTTGGGGTCCTGTATACCTGTAGTGTCCTGTATACCTGCAGGGTTATATGTACCCGTATGGCAGTGTTATTCAGTCACAGTGTGTTGGTATTGGTCATGTCTGGTATGGCGGTGTTATCCAGTCACAGTATGGCGGTATTGGTCAGGTCTGGTGTGGCGGTGTTATCCAGTCATGGTATGGTGGTATTGGTCAGGTCTGGTATAGCGGTGTTATCCAGTCACAGTATGGCGGTATTGGTCAGGTCTGGTATGGCAGTGTTATTCAGTCACAGTATGGAGGTATTGGTCAGGTCTGGTGTGGCAGTGTTATCCAGTCACAGTATGGCGGTATTGGTCAGGTCTGGTGTGGCAGTGTTATCCAGTCACAGTATGGCGGTATTGGTCAGGTCTGGTATGGAGGTGTTATCCAGTCACAGTATGGCGGTATTGGTCAGGTCTGGTATGGAGGTGTTATCCAGTCACAGTATGGCGGTATTGGTCAGGTCTGGTATGGCAGTGTTATCCAGTCACAGTATGGCGGTATTGGTCAGGTCTGGTGTGGCGGTGTTATCCAGTCACAGTATGGCGGTATTGGTCAGGTCTGGTGTGGCGGTGTTATCCAGTCACAGTATGGCGGTATTGGTCAGGTCTGGTGTGGCAGAGTTATCCAGTCACAGTTTGGTATACCTGTAGTGCCCTGTATGTACATGTCCTGTATAGATGGAGTAGGGGATCCTGTATATACATGTACTGTATGGATGGAGTAGGGGGCCCTGTATATACATGTACTGTATAGATGGAGTAGGGGGCCCTGTATATACATGTACTGTATGGATGGAGTAGGGGGCCCTGTATATACATGTACTGTATACATGGAGTAGGGGGTCCTGTATATACATGTACTGTATAGATGGAGTAGGGGGCCCTGTATATACATGTACTGTATGGATGGAGTAGGGGTCCTGTATATATATGTAATGTATAGATGGAGTAGTAGGTCCTGTATATACATGTACTGTATAGATAGAGTAGGGGGTCCTGTATATATATGTACTGTATAGAAGGAGTAGGGGGTCCTGTATATACATGTACTGTATAGATGGAGTAGGGGGCCCTGTATACATATACTGTATAGATGGAGTAGGGGGTCTACCAGTTATTACTGTGGATGTTGTGAGGCAGCTTCCCTAGCAACCATTGCTCCCTGTGAAAATGAAAGCAGTAATCCTATTGGTTGCTAAGGCTCCATCTGCCGTGTCTGCTGTAGCTAATTATATCCCCTGTGTTTGCAGTGAGGAGATTTTCCCATTCATCTCTATGGGGCGCCTCTCTTTCCCCTCCCCCTCCCCTCCTGTACATCTGGCGGGGACGGGACCTTCGCAATAACCTTCCCAAACACCCTATGTATCTGTGTGCCAAATTTGGGGTCAAACGGTTCAGGCGTTTGGAAGTCTATAGAGGACAGACAGACAGACAGACAGAAGGACAGACAGACAGACTTCGATTTTTATGATATAGACTAGAAAATGTACCCGGCGCTGCCCGGGTATAAAGTGTCAGTGTATTAACTAGATTTGTTCTAAGGTGCCCAGGAGGCCAAGCTAAAGGTATTGTTTCATCTGAGTTAATCAGTGGAATTAGTGTATACCTGTAGTGCATAGTTGGAGGGGTTCTGTATACCCACAATGTATGTTTTTAGGGGTCTCGCATATCTGTAGTGCATAGTTGGGGGGCTGTATACCTATAGTGTATAGGTGTGGGGGGGTCCTGTATACCTGTAGTGTGTAGTTGAGGGAGGTCCTGTATACCTGCAGTGTACAGTTGGTGAAGGTCCTGTATACCTGTACTGTATAGTTCGGGGGTCCTGTATACCTGTAGTATATAGTTGGTGCTGTATACCTGCAATGTATAGTTGGTGGAGGTCTTGTATACCTGTAGTTTATAGTTTGAGGGTCCTGGATACCTGTAGTGTATAATTGGTGGAGGTCTTGTAGTATACAGTTCGGGTTCCAGTATGCCTGTAGTGAATAGTTTGAGGGTCCTGTATAACAATAGTATAGAGTTGGTGGAGGTCCTGTATACCTGTAGTGTATAGTTTGGGGTCCTATACACCTGTAGTATATAGCTGGTGGAGTTCCTGTATACCTGTAGTATATAGCTTTGGGGTCCTGTATACTTGTAGTATAGAGTTGGTGAAGGTGCTGTATACCTGTATTATAGAGTTGGTGTAGGTCCTGTATACCTGTAGTGTATAGTTTTGAGGTCCTGTATACCTGTAGTGTATAGTTTGGGGTCCTATATACCTGTAGTATATAGTTGATGGAGTTCCTGTATACCTGTAGTGTATAGTTTTAGGGTCCTTTATACCTGTAGTGTATAGTTTGGGGTCCTGTATACCTGAAGTATATAGTTGGTGGAGGTCCTGTATACCTGAAGTATATAGTTGGTGGAGGTCCTGTATACCTGTAGTGTATAGTTTTGGGGTCCTGTATACCTATAGTGTCCTGTATACGTGCAGGGTTGTATTTACCCGTATGGCAGTGTTATTCAGTCACAGTGTGTCGGTATTGGTCAGGTCTGGTGTGGCGGTGTTATCCAGTCACAGTACGGCGGTATTGGTCAGGTCTGGTGTGGCGGTGTATATACATGTACTGTATAGATGGAGTAGGGGCTCCTGTATATACATGTACTGTATAGATGGAGTAGGGGGCCCTGTATATACATGTACTGTATAGATGGAGTAGGGGGTCCTGTATATACATGTACTGTATAGCTGGAGTAGGGGGCCCTGTATATATATGTACTGTATAGATGGAGTAGGGGGTCCTGTATATACATGTACTGTATAGATGGAGTAGGGGGCCCTGTATATACATGTACTGTGTAGATGGAGTAGGGGGCCCTGTATATACATGTACTGTATAGATGGAGTAGGGGGTCCTGTATACATGTACTGTATAGATGGAGTAGGGGGCCCTGTATATACATGTACTGTGTAGATGGAGTAGGGGGCCCTGTATATACATGTACTGTATAGATGGAGTAGGGGGTCCTGTATACATGTACTGTATAGATGGAGTAGGGGGTCCTGTATACCTGTACTGTATAGATGGAGTAGGGGGTCCTGTATACATGTACTGTATAGATGGAGTAGGGGGTCCTGTATACCTGTACTGTATAGATGGAGTAGGGGGTCCTGTATACATGTACTGTATAGATGGAGTAGGGGGTCTACCAGTTATTACTGTGGATGTTGTGAGGCAGCTTCCCTAGCAACCATTGCTCCCTATGAAAATGAAAGCAGTAATCCTATTGGTTGCTAAGGCTCCAACTGCCGTGTTTGCTGCAGCTAATTATATCACCTGTGTTTGCAGTGAGGAGATTTTCCCATTCATCTCTATGGGGCGCCGCTCTTTCCCCTCCCCCTCCCCTCCTGTACATCTGGTGGGGACGGGACCTTCGCAATAACCTTCCCGGGCACCCAATGTATCAGGCGTTTGGAAGTCTATAGAGGACAGACAGACAGACAGAAGGACAGACAGACAGACAGACTTTGATTTTTATGATATAGACTAGAAAATGTACCCGGCGCTGCCCGGGTATAAAGTGTCAGTGTGTTAATTAGATTTGTTCTAAGGTGCCCAGGAGGCCAAGCTAAAGGTATTGTTTCATCTGAGTTAATCAGTGGAATTAGTGTATACCTGCAGTGTATAGTTGGAGGGGTTCTGTATACCCACAATGTATAGTTTTTAGGGGTCTCGCATATCTGTAGTGCATAGTTGGGGGGGCTGTATACCTATAGTGTATAGTTGGGGGGGTCCTGTATACCTGTAGTGTGTATTTGGGGGGGCTGTATACCTGTAGTGTATAGTTGAGGGAGGTCCTGTATACCTGCAGTGTACAGTTGGTGAAGGTCCTGTATACCTGTACTGTATAGTTCAGGGGACCTTTATACCTGTAGTATATAGTTGGTGCTGTATACCTGTAATGTATAGTTGGTGGAGGTCTTGTATACCTGTAGTTTATAGTTTGAGGGTCCTGGATACCTGTAGTGTATAATTGGTGGAGGTCTTGTATACCTGTAGTATATAATTCGGGGGTCCTGTATACCTGTAGTAAATAGTTTGAGGGTCCTGTATAACTATAGTATAGAGTTGGTGGAGGTCCTGTATACCTGTAGTGTATAGTTTGGGGTCCTATATACCTGTAGTATATAGATGGTGGAGTTCCTGTATACCTGTAGTATATTTGGGGTCCTGTATACTTGTAGTATAGAGTTGGTGAAGGTGCTGTATACCTGTATTATAGAGTTGGTGTAGGTCCTGTATACCTGTAGTGTATAGTTTTGAGGTCCTGTATACCTGTAGTGTATAGTTTGGGGTCCTATATACCTGTAGTTTATAGTTGGTGGAGTTCCTGTATACCTGTAGTGTATAGTTTTGGGGTCCTGTATACCTGTAGTGTATAGTTTGGGGTCCTGTATACCTGTAGTATATAGTTAGTGGAGGTCCTGTATACCTGAAGTATATAGTTGGTGGAGGTCCTGTATACCTGTAGTATATAGTTTTGGGGTCCTGTATACCTGTAGTGTAAAGTTTGGGGTCCTGTATACCTGTAGTATATAGTTTTGTGGAGGTCCCTTGCACCTGTAGTGTATAGTTTTGGGGTCCTGTATACCTGTAGTGTCCTGTATACCTGCAGGGTTGTATTTACCCGTATAGCAGTGTTATTCAGTCACAGTGTGTCGGTATTGGTCATGTCTGGTATGGCGGTGTTATCCAGTCACAGTATGGCGGTATTTGTCAGGTCTGGTGTGGCGGTGTTATCCAGTCACGTATGGTGGTATTGGTCAGGTCTGGTATAGCGGTGTTATCCAGTCACAGTATGGCAGTATTGGTCAGGTCTTATATGATGGTGTTATCCAGTCACAGTATGGCGGTATTGGTCAGGTCTGGTGTGGCGCTGTTACCCAGTCACAGTTTGCCGGTATTGGTCAGGTCTGGTATGGCAGTCTTATCCATCACAGTATGGCGGTATTGGTCAGGTCTGGTATGACAGTGTTATCCAGCACAGTATGGCGGTATTGGTCAGGTCTGGTATGGCAGTGTTATCCAGTCACAGTATGGCGGTATTGGTCAGGTCTGGTATGACAGTGTTATCCAGCACAGTATGGCGTTATTGGTCAGGTCTGGTGTGGCGGTGTTATTCATTCACAGTATGGCGGTATTGGTCAGGTCTTATATGACAGTGTTATCCAGTCACAGTATGGCGGTATTGGTCAGGTCTGGTATGACAGTGTTATCCAGTCACAGTATGGCGGTATTGGTCAGGTCTGGTGTGGCAGTGTTATCCAGTCACAGTATGGCGGTATTGGTCAGGTCTGGTGTGGCAGTGTTATCCAGTCACAGTATGGCGGTATTGGTCAGGTCTGGTATGGCGGTGTTATCCAGTCACAGTATGGCGGTATTGGTCAGGTCTGGTGTGGTGGTGTTACCCAGTCACATTATGGCGGTATTGGTCAGGTCTGGTATGGAGGTGTTATCCAGTCACAGTATGGCGGTATTGGTCAGGTCTGGTATGACAGTGTTATCCAGCACAGTATGGCGGTATTGGTCAGGTCTGGTGTAGCAGTGTTACCCAGTCACAGTTTGGTATACCTGTTGTGCCCTGTATATACATGTACTGTATGGATGGAGTAGGGGGCCCTGTATATACATGTACTGTATAGATGGAGTAGGGGGTCCTGTATACATGTACTGTATAGATGGAGTAGGGGGTCCTGTATATACATGTACTGTATAGATGGAGTAGGGGGCCCTGTATATACCTGTACTGTATAGATGGAGTAGGGGGCCCTGTATATACATGTACTGTATAGATGGAGTAGGGGGTCCTGTATATACATGTACTGTATAGATGGAGTAGGAGGTCCTGTATATACATGTACTGTATAGATGGAGTAGGGGGTCTACTAGTTATTACTGTGGATGTTGTGAGGCAGCTTCCCTAGCAACCATTGCTCCCTGATAAAATGAAAGCAGTAATCCTATTGGTTGCTAAGGCTCCAACTGCCGTGTCTGCTGCAGCTAATTATATCACCTGTGTTTGCAGTGAGGAGATTTTCCTATTCATCTCTATGGGGTGCCTCTCTTTCCCCTCCCCCTCCCCTCCTGTACATCTGGTGGGGACGGGACCTTCGCAATAACCTTCCCGGGCACCCAATGTATCTGTGTGCCAAATTTGGGGTCAAACGGTTCAGGCGTTTGGAAGTCTATAGAGGACAGACAGACAGACAGAAGGACAGACAGACAGACAGACTTTGATTTTTATGATATAGATGTATATATATATATTGTTAATATATAAATATATGTTAATAGTTAAATCATGGCAATTTCAATAAAAAATTCCACCTTTTAACGTTTTTGCCATTGGTTCTGCCAGGTTTAGTGTGAATACCAGAATGGTGAGTCACATTTCTTAATCTTGATGCAGCAATGTGTACTCTCCATTGATGTATCTCCAATAGAATTAAACCAGTAGTCTCTTGATGAATCATTTCTATTCTCATAAGTAAACAATTGTTCTTACACAGTTTACCATAGACATTTGGATGAAGCTTCCTGATGGCTAAAATTGAGATTCCACCCAACTCTTATTTGATCAGAAATTTGACTCATCTACTGAATGTTGCTGTCCTTACATGCTATACTGACCTCTTTAGGACCCAACTAAATACTCATTAGGATGAATGCCAAAAAATGCTCTAATTCAGCTATTTCAGTCAACAGCTAATCCGATACTTTAAAGTTGAATGTATGTGAATAAATCACAACTGTGAAATACAACATCACTATGACAACAAGGAAGTGTTCACAGAATATTTTCACAGGTTTGGCTCTGTTTTGGCTTGACTTAATTTGCAAACTGTACAGAGCACCATCAGAGTCAGGTGCACACCATGAATTGAGGCCATTTATATGGTTTACTTCTAACACAAGTTTATTCTGACAAACTTAGGTTTGTCTGAACAACTTGACATCTTCCACGGTTCAGGTTAAAAAAAGACCTGTGTTCATTAGGTTCCTACCTTATTTTTCATTTTTTAAAACCTTGTATCTGTTAATTAAATTAGTTTCATTATAGATACCACCCAAAACTTTGTAGATTTCAGGCAATTCTTAGGTTAAGACTGGACGCTGATTGCAAAGTAATAAGTGTCCGTTATTTACTGCAGAGGCAGCATAGCAGTAAATGTTAACGTACGTTATTTAGAACGGCCATTAAAATAATGTACCTGCCTATTATTTCCGGACGCTGTTCGGTGAACAGCATCCGGAAGGAATAGCTGTTCACACAATATAATGAGCGACAGCCTCACATTACATTGAAGTGAATGGCTAATTGACTTGCGGGCACACTCAACGGTGTCCGCAAATCAATGAAAAAAAGAACATTCCTGAAGCCGATACCTCTGTATTAGTTGCAGGAACGTCCTAAATACTGTCCAGCCGCCTGCTATGCAAAGAACACTCTTAAACGTAGTGTGAATGTAGCCAAAGGGACTGATTTCCCTTTGGGTGTGATTTTAATTGAGAAGTCCATTGAATTTATTAGTAAAGATGGTGAAAGGAAAAACTGTGTGTGAACATTTAAAAAATAACGTCTGTTATTAGCGAAAGATGTCTGAAAATAATTGTCATAATCATTATTTGATGTCCAGCTCAAAAGACGTCCATCATTTACAACACTGTGTGCAAATGAAGTCCATTATTCTATAGACTTCAATGCAATTCACTGAAGTCAATTAAAATGATGCAATAAAAAACTCTCAATTTCAACCAAAAGGGGACACCTTTTTCCTCTTTGTGATCATAGCCAATGGCTGCACAACCAGGTAAGTTGTCTGCCTAGCGCAGGGATATTTTGCAAATATGCTGTCAGGTTTTTTTTTCATTTGTTTTTGAAAAAAAAAAAAAATGAATGGAGAAACAGATAAAATTGTGTACATCCGTTTTGATCCATTTTTCCATTGACTTCCATTATAAAAAAAAAACTTCAAAACACATCGGGCTTTTTAACGTCCACTAAATCATACCTAATCTTATTTTATTTTGTATATTAAAAACAGATGCGTTTTGATCCTTTTTTTTTGTAATGGAAGTCAATAGGAAAGCGGATGCACACAATTGCATCCATTTTTCCATCCGTTTTTTGCAAAAAGGTATGGTAAAAATGAATTGTAAAAACGTAGTGTGAACCCAGCCTTACATGTCGATTTTGTTGCAGATTCACTATGGATCCATCTTTCTACACACAGAAAGATTGGTATAGTCCAAGAAAATAGAAAAAGGGTATATAGTATGGCCCCAGCTGGATGAAGTGAAAGAAAAATGGTCATCGCTGCAGAGTGTGCTCCCGCAGTGTTCCTTCTCTGAATGTCTGCTGTCTTTTAACACATTGATTAAATAAAGACTGGATTTCAGCAACAAATGTGGTGAGTGCCATATACTCTTTTTCTATTTTTGTGTTTCACAGTTTGTTTCAATGTGTTAGTTTCAATGTGTTAGCAATACACTTCTGGGCTCATGGTCAATGTAAGTTCCAATCCAGTCCATTCCAACAATTTATTTATTATTCAATTTATTCAGAAATTTAGCACCATACAAAAGCCCTTATGCCCCCTCTTCTCAGTGAATAAATGTATCCATGGACGTTTTTTCATTTGCTTATCAATGTACATTTGCATGAAGATAATAGGCACCTGGGTAACATAGTTATTTTGTTTTTTCTTATAGTGACAACATATTCTACAGCATTGTACAGAAGTTGACTACATTACCTATCTGCGTATGGAAGAAAACTGTAATACTTGAAAGAAACCCAGATAAACACATTGGTCTGTATTTATTTATCTGCCCGAAACCAAAACTTTCCAGTTTTTTCCATAGTTACATTGTTTAAAAAAAAAAATCCATCAAGTTTAACCTGTAACCATCAATCACAGCTCAGCTTACATATCTTACTAAACTCTGGTAAAATGAAAGATGCAGAATCAATGCAATTCCTTGTTTTTTCTGGATTTCCATTAAAAAACAATACAATGCAATAGGAGGGAATCAGATTTAGAATTAGAGTGAAATAAAATGATTGTGAGTGTGGCCTGTCATATTGATGATATGGGTACATTTCTGCTACACATAATCAATATAGTCACAGACCATACAGTAGCTATAGGGCCCTTGAAGAAACAAGGACCAGATTATTTTGGTCCCACCTTCTTGGCTTCTGGTTTGCAGGAGGAACTGCATTACTTGCCATCAAGGGTTCATAGAATTGGCCAAATGGTCATGGTAAATGTGTGGGGGTAAAAACAAACCAGTGGATGGCCTTATATTTGCTACAAGGTCCCCTATCTTCTCTGTCCACCAATACATTGCCTTTTTTTCTAACTTGTTTAATTAAAGAAATTACAGCAATAATAAACTGTTATATTAAATACGTGGAATAAGGGAGGGCATTACCTATTTTGATGGAATGAACTTTACCAATATATTCGGTAATCAAGAAAATAAAACGGTCCTATACATACTATAGGGGTTGTATCTATACATCAGCTTTAAGCAGAGATATCCATAGTTTCTACTTCTTCACTTGTATTAAAAATACTTTATGGATCCACTTAAGACTTCAAGACAGTCTATTGTGTCTTCAGAATCTTACAGAGCAGGACGTGAACTGAGAAATTCTCAAGATACATTATGAGGTAACATCTCATAGCTATGAACATGCTACTACACATGTTGGCAACATTGATAAATCTATAGGCTCCCACAACTTAAAAGGACAAACCAGTGTCTGGGCAACAAGGAGAAGAAAAATGTACAGCTGCAACTATATTTTTCATATATTTATAGGAAAGGGCTTTACAAGGGGTTTAACAACATATAACCCTAACCACAAGACACAAAAGGGTGATTTATTGCCATGTCATGGGGGAGTCATATGGCCACACAGGTTTTAAATGTCTTCTGTGCATTTTGTATGAAAAGTTTAGTAGTTGCTGTGAAAAAAAGGAATAGGTAATGAGAGACATTATGACACTGTGTGTACATCAGCGTATACACATATCCTTAAAGCAAGGTAGATGCTAACATATGTACCAGCGATGACAGCTGGAGCAAAAGACTACAGAATAACAATTTGGCGTAAGGCAAGTTAAAACAAAGATGAATTTATTACAGGCAATAAGAAATAAATTGCTAGAAAGAGAGAAAGCTAGAATGGTTAAAAAGAAGAAGGAAAGAAATATAAATTTTCTGTTAGATTGTTAAAACTAAGATTTTTAGATAACATATAAACATTATTAGGCTATGTTCACACTGTACATAAATAACGTCTGTTATTGCCGAGTTATAATTGAAGACAATGGAATGCATTAAAGGCAATGGAATGACAGCTGCCCAATGCACACAGTGTATTAAATAACAGACGGTTGCATGGACATCAAAATAATGTTCATGAAAATTATTCAATTTTAGTTGTTCAAATTAGGGATGGTCCGAATCGAGTTTGGTTCGGGTTCGTACAGACCCGAACTCTCGGGAATGATTCCTGCTGTCTGCCCGCTCCGTGGAGAGGGTGGATACAGCAGGAGGACCGCCTGGAAAACTGTGATACAGCCATAGCCATAGGCTGTATCCTAGTTTTCCAGGCGGTCCTCCCGCTGTATCCACCCGCTGCACGGAGCGGGCAGACAGCGGGAATCTGATGCTGAGCGTTCGGGTTCATACGAACCCGAACCTCGGCAGTTTCGGACCATCCCTAGTTCAAATACATTTTTTTTACCATCCTTTTACCGTCTTTAAAACTAAATTCAATGGACATTCAAAAAAGAGCCACACCCAAAAAGTCCTGAACAAGAATAATGTACCAACAGTCTTCATTGTAATGATGGAAGTCTCTGTACCGGCCGGTATTCCTGTGTTTAGTCTCTTTTTTTTTTACCAGCACCTTCAGGAGACTGGACCTGGATTTCTGGTAAATATATCAAATCTGCTGTTGATTTAGACTTTGAAAGTTATAATAACAGATACACTTTAAAAACTTCTTAATATCATAAAACCATCGCTAGCAGTCAGATTTTATGTCTCTTATTTTTGAGGCTGTGTGAAAAAAAAAGAAATGCCATTGTTGGATGTGCAACCACTCTACAGTCTTTATATCTTCTCCTTTAAAAGCATTAGATTGGCTTTTTGTAGTGCGACTGATTGACTTTGACTATCCAGCTACAGCTGTAGTCCACAGTCATACATTTGGCTGCGTGTAAGTTTGTGGACTACATCTGTTCCTAGTTAAAATAGTTAATAATAATCGGTGCCGCACTCAAAAATCTCCCTGTGGCCTTACTTCTATGGAGGAATACAAGCTAGGCAGGTGCCATGCAGTGAAGATTGAAGTGCATTAAAAGTGTCAGTGTCATTATAACTTTCAAAATCTAAATCAACAGTAGATGATATAAAGCAAGTTTGCAATTTACATTCATTTTTTTTTTTTTTTCAAAGAGTCAGAAAACAGGAAGTCCTGTGTATCCCAGGCCATTTGAGCACTCACACAGGAAAGGAAGTGATTGACAGACACATTGAGCTGTGACTCTCTGTACTGGTCATACTTCATATGTTGACAGTCTGTTTTTTTCAATCAGCACAAGTCTAAAAATCTGCCTTCAGATGACTGGACCTGGATTTCTGGTTCAGCTTTGTTTTTCAGCATGATAACAACAAAAAAATAATGAATGTATATTGAAAACTTGCTTTAGGGTGCCTTCACACCTACCGACTCGCAGCGTTAATAACACCGTGAGTCGGCTAGGTCCTGGCAGATCACTGCCAGTACATACACGCAGCGGTCTGAACGACTGCTGCATGTATGTAAATCTGCCGGCTACTTAACCCCTTCTGATGCCGGCCGGCCGCCTCCCGCTCAGCTCTGTATACATTACCTCCTCGCTCCACGGGGTCTCGGCGTCCTGCTCTCCCGCCCGACCAATCAGTGGCTGCGGCAGGGCAACACACTGATTGGCCGAGCACGAGAGCAGGACGCTGGGACCCCGTGGAGCGAGGAGGTAGTGTATACAGAGCTGAGCGGGAGGCTGCCGGCCGGCATCAGAAGGGGTTAAGTGGCCGGCAGATTTACATACACGCAGCGGTCGTTCAGACCGCTGCGTGTATGTACTGACAGTGATCTGCCAGGACCTAGCCGACTTGCAGCGTTATTAACGCTGCGAGTCGGTAGGTGTGAAGGCACCCTTATATCACATCTACTGTTGATTTAGATTTTGAAAGTTATAACGATGTGGATATCGTGTACCTGGATTTTGCAAAAGCGTTTGACACAGTTCCTCATGGACGTCTTATGGGTAAGTTAAATTGTATTGGTTTGAAAAGTTTAATGTGTAACTGGATTGAAAACTGGCTTAACCCCTTAACGACATAGGGCGTATATTTACGCCCTGATGCCGTTAAGGACGTTCAGAGCGGGGCCGCGCGGCGACCCCGCTCTGAACCGCGGCGGTCCCGGGTGCCGCTTATAGCCCGGGACCGCTGGTATTAGCGGGCACGGTCCGATCGCCGTGCCCGCTAATACAGTAATCAGATGCAGCTGTCAAACATGACAGCTGCATCCGATTACCGGACGCAGCACTTCCCTGGTGTCTAGTGGAGGAGATTGCTCCTCCGGGATGTTATCCCGGAGGAGCGATCTCCGTTTCTAAAGCCGGCCGGGGACCGCTCCAAGATGGCTCGGCACTCGTTTACTTCTGGCTGCAGCAGCCGGAAGTAAACGAGTGCCTATCTCATGGATCTCTGCAGCATATCTATGCTGCAGAGATCTCAATGAGAAATCAAAGCACTTATACTAGAAGTCCCCCAGGGGGAATAACCCTAACCCCAGGGGGGCTTCTAGTATAAGTGTAAAAGTTAAAAAAAAAAATGTTGTTAATAGTAAAGAGCCCCCTCCCCTAATAAAAGTCTGAATCACCCCCCCTTTCCCAGGTTATAAATAAAAGTAAATAAATAAATAAACAAACATATTTGCTATCGCCACGTGCGTAATCGCCCGAACTATTAATTAATCACATCCCTGATCTCGCACGGTAAATGGCGTCAGCGCAAAAAAAAACAAAGTGCAAAATTGCGCATTTTTGGTCGCATCAAATCCAGAAAAATTGTAATAAAAAGCGATCAAAAAGTCGTATATGCGCAATCAAGGTACCGATAGAAAGAACACATCATGGCGCAAAAAATGACACCTCACACAGCCCCATAGACCAAAGGATAAAAGCGCTACAAGCCTGGGAACGGAGCGGTTTTAAGTGACGTATATTTGTTGACAATGGTTTGAATTTTTTACAGGCCATCAGATACAATATAAGTTATACATGTTATATATCGTTTTAATCGTAATGACTTGAGGAACATATATAACAAGTCAGTTTTACCCCAGGGCGAATAGCGTAAAAACACATTTTCCCCAAATAAACAAAATGCGGGGTTTTTTTTCAATTTCACCATACATTTATTTTTTTACTGGATTCACAGTGTACTTTATGCAAAAATTCAGCCTGTCATTGCAAAAAATAAGGGCTCATGTGGGTTTCTAGGTGGAAAAATGCAAGTGCTATGGCCTTTTAAGCACAAGGAGGAAAAAACGAAAATGCAAAAATCGAAATTGGCTCTGTCCTTAAGGGGTTAATAATCATACCCAGAGAGTGGTGGTCAATAATTCCTACTCCGAATGGTCCCCGGTAATAAGTGGTGTACCCCAAGGGTCAGTACTGGGCCCTGTTTAACTTGTTTATTAATGATATTGAGAATGGAATTAACAGCAATGTTTCTATCTTTGCAGATGACACCAAGCTTTGTAGTACAGTACAGTCTATGGAGGATGTGCAGATATTACAGGATGACTTACACACACTGAGTGTTTGGGCATCCACTTGGCAAATGAGGTTCAATGTAGATAAATGTAAAGTTATGCACCTGGGTACTAATAACCCACATGCATCATATGTCCTGGGGGGGGGTTACTATGGGAGAGTCACTGGTAGAGAAGGATCTGGGTGTACTTGTAGATAATAGACTACAGAACAGCACACAATGTCAGTCAGCGGCTTCTAAGGCCAGCAGGATATTGTCATGCATTAAAACAGGCATGGACTCTCGGGACAGGGATATAATATTACCGCTTTATAAAGCTGGAGTACTCATCTGGAGTATGCTGTCCAGTTTTGGAACCCGATTCATAAAAAGGATGTTCTAGAGCTGGAGAGGGTACAAAGACGGGCAACTAAACTAATAAGGGGAATGGAGCATCTTAGTTAGGAGGAGAGATTAAAAGAATTACATTTGTTTAGTCTGGAGAAGAGACGTTTAAGGAGAGATATGATTAATTTATTTAAATATATAAATGGCCCCTACAAGAAATATGGGGAAAAGATGTTCCAGGTAAAACCCCCTCAAAGGACAAGAGGGCACTGCCTCCGCCTGGAGAAAAAAAGGTTCAATCTCCGGAGGCGACAAGCCTTCTTTACCATGAGAACTGTGAATCTGTGGAACAGTCTACCACAGGATCTGGTCACAGCAACAACAGTAGAGGGCTTCAAAACAGGGCTAGACAAGTTCTTAGACCAAAATAATATAAATGCATATGTATAGAACCTATCACCCCTCCCCCTTCCCTGTATCCATCCCCTCCTTGGTTGAACTTGATGGACATGTGTCTTTTTTGAACCGTATTAACTATGTAACTATGTAACGACAGTGTCACCTTAACTTCTTTTTTAATTGAAACAATTACAATCCATGTAAATGCATTGGACCAATGTGAAAAATAAAGAATATTTGTTCATTTGAACAGCAACAAACTCTTAAAACTAATATCAGGTTAGGCCTTTTTATTAGCTGGAAACTCCATTTACTCAAAGATGTTATAGTAATATTGAAAGTTTTCCCAGGATAGGGGGTAACTAATTGTTAGGGTTTTATGGCATGTGCCACCAACGATCACAAAAATAGAGGTCAAATATAAACTAACAAGTGGAGGTCTGACCATTATGACCTCCAGTGATCACAAGAAAATATTCTTGAGTAAATGGAGGGACAAGCGCTCATGCTCGGCCACTGATTCAATGTCTGTAAAAACTTACAAACATAGCAGGGCTCACCAATGTTCAGAAGTCCCATAATCAGTTTTTGCTGGTAGCCCTAATGATCAGACCCCTATTGTCCTATTGTCTCCTATTTTGTAGATAAACTATAACATTTAGTCTCTGGATAAGCTGTTAAAGTCTTTATTGGTATGTTGGTCTGTATTGGTAGTGGTATGTTTGTAAGGGTCCCATTAGACAGGACAATGAATAATCTAAATCAGTGCCAATTTGCTAGATTAGCGCTTGTTTACTGAGCCTATTACACATCTTAATATTCGTTTAGCAAGGGCTACACAGAAATTGTTAGCAATGTCCGTTCAGCTCTTGCGCTAAACTGTTATACATTACCTGTTCACGCTCCTGGTCTTCTCCTGCCATCTGCTTGCTTCCCAGCCAATCACTGACCAAGACCACCATGACCAATGATTGTCTGAGTGGCGTGTCAGCTCAGACAGGTCACTCTGAAGCTGCAGCTGCAGCGACGGGGAGGAATCAGGAGGCAGGAGAAGACCGGAGGAGTAGAGAGTAGTGATGAACGAATAGTGAAATATTCGAATATTCGATATTCGTACGAATATCGTACGGATATTCGAATATTCAATCTAATATTCGATCCCATTAAAGTCTATGGGAACAAGTATTGGAAAACATCTACTCGACCACTTGGAGGGGAAAAAACTGAAGCTGGGGGATTTGAACACTTATCGAATATGTATTGAATATTCAGCAAACTATTCGATATCATTTGATAGATCAAATACCTTACTATTCGATCGAATATCTATTCGATCGAACAGTATTCGCTCATCACTAGTAGAAAGGTAATGTATAACAGTGTATTCAATCATTCGGCCATGTATCACTATTACATGTAGCGATGCACGATCGTCAGCCAATGATTTTAGGTCCAGACCTAAAGACACAATCAGCCGATGATCTTGTCTGATCTCTATTACACTGAGCGATAATCATCCGAATCTGCCTGATTATTGCTCCGTGTAATAGAGCCTGCAAACTCGCAGCTCCGGTACGTGTGAAGCTACCCTCAAAGAATTTTTTTTTTTTTATAGAAGTGGTCTTTAGGAAGATACCTTTATTGTAGGCTGCCACAATACAGAGAAAACATGGGAATGGATGATACTGGGGGAAAAAATTTTTTTTCTCATATATAACATTAAACTACCTTTATTCAGGGATGAGCAAATCTCCACAAACTTTTTATTCCTTCAAAATCTATGTGATTAGATTTGTGAACCTTCAGTCCGGTAAATCGATTTTTCCATCTCTTCCTTCGTTTGTTATTTTTCATCAAATCTTTTTAACTTTGTAGAGTCAGTAGCTAAACCAAGAGCTGTGGACATAAAAGATAACAATTGTGTAGGAGTTTGTGAGAAATAATAAACTATTATGTAATTACCTAGGAAACAATAGGTCACATGACAGATTATCTTGCCTCTGTACATGATTCAGCAAGCAAGGAGTATGTGTGATAATGCAGTCTATTACCAGCTCAAATGTTATGTCATTTGCTGATGGACAAGATGTTTACTGTGCCAGCAAATCTCTCATGGACTGAAGCATGCAGTCTATGAAATATTACTCATAGATATTCCCTTTCTCCATGCCAGCTAAATTGTTCTGCATACTCGCCTTGAATTATTCACTTACGTTTCTCTTACACTAAACCTGCTTGTCATGTAAAAGTTTAAAATGTTATCGACTAGAAAACTGATTTAAACTGATGGGAAAAGAGCCCACTGCCTCTAAGGTTACCATTTGTAAGCTGTTCACTCTGTTCTGTTTGGAGCCATTGTTCTGGCCAAATCATCCATTGAAAATCAGGCCCTCCAGCTCATTACAAATTCTTCATTGGAGGTGACCAAAAGTACTTCCTGCAGCCTGCTTTGGGTGCTAATTACCTTCTCAGGCACCTTGTAAATACCTCTCGCAACAAGTCACATGTTTATGCCACAAGCTCAGCTCACCTTTTCAGTCTGCACATCCAATATATCCTTACTTTTTGCTTCCTTATTTTTAACTCCTCCTTCCCCATAGGGAGGTTTAGACTGCAAAGACCCCCTGTCAAGCTCAGAGCTGCAGGGGTTAATTCAGACAGTTCGTGTCCTCTGCTTCTCTGTAGTAACATGGTTATACCCCATCACCTATTGACTGCTTCCCAAAGAAATGCTAATAGACAATGAACCCTCAATTCTTAGAGACTGGATAGATTCTTCTTCACTGTAATCGCTTGAATAGAGTATTATATATAAAGTATTCTATTATGCCTAGAATCAAGTGAGATGACAGTATGAACAATATTACTTTTCATATACTAGAATTTTTAAGTTTGCTAGCAAGTTGCTGTGAAACTGCATGGTAATCTCTTAAGATCACAACCTAGTTTGGGAGTTTACTATTTTTATACCTTGCCAGCATGAGGGCTTGTTTTTGTGGGAAGATGTATATTTTTAATAATATGTATTAAAATATATATTTTTTTTATTAAGGAGAAGGCAATTCTCTCATTTTGTTTGGAGATATGATTAAGGCTATGTTCACACTATGTAAAATAACGGCCGTTGTCCGCGCTGCAAAACTACGGCCGTTGTTTTGAGTTTCCCTATAATGACTGCAATGCAATGTAACTACGGCCGTTGAATGCACACTACGTATCAGATAACAGCCGTTGTTTATACGGCCCCGTGAAAAATGAACATGTCAATTATTTCCGGCCAGTAATACTGCAACAATGCCCGTGGATTTCAATGCGGCCGCGAACGTAAAACGTTTTTTTTGATGTAAAAAAATTTTTGAGTGGTTTCTCGGGCTGGGCGCAGTATTTAAAGTAAATGACCTGTTTCAGCCCGCTTGAAAACTTGCTAGGAAGCAAATTTAAACAACAGCCGTAGTTTTACAACCAGCCCGTGCGATCGTAATTCTACGGCCGTAGTTTCAGTCGCAAAAGTCCGGCCGGTGAAAACAACGGCTGTAAATTAACGTTGTGTGAACATAGCCAAATGGTGTTTTTCATGCAGTGTAAATGACATTTCAAAGGGGTTATCCAGCGCTACAAAAACATGGCCACTTTTCCCCCTACTGTTGTCGCCAGTTCAGGTGCGGTTTGCAATTAAGCTCCATTTACTTCAATGGAACTGAGTTTCAAAACCCCACCCAAACTGGAGGCAACAGTAGGGGGAAAGTGGCCATTTTCTATAGCGCTGGATAACCCCTTTAATATTATTAATCCCTTGATGCCAGTGATAATTTTAGCTTTAACGGGAATCTGTCAATAGAGATTAGGGAACTTTTGAAAAGTTTGGCCTAACGCAGAGTTCGGGTTCGTTTTGAACTGAACCAAAATGAACCTCATTATAATAGGGAAAGGGTTGCAGCTATATTAGTGGTAGGATTACAGAGTAATAAAAAGAGGTTAAAAGAGGTTAAAAAAAAAAGGCTAAATTTCATAGTGCCAAAAATATTAATCCTCAGACAGGGCATTTAACTTTCACCATATCTGTCGCAGCCACAGAAATATCTCTGGCCCTGCACTGCCACAAATGGGAGGAGGAGCTGAAGGAGAAGTTACAGACCTCATTCTGAACGTCCTGGTGCTGCTATGGGAGTTCAGAGGGGGGTTGCGTGGCGAACCCGCTCTGAACTGCCGCGATCCCGGGTGCTATATGCAGCCCGGGACAGCGGCTATCGGGCACGGTCCAATCGCCATGCCTGCTAATTAAGTACTTAGATGCAGCTGTCAAATTTGACAGCTGCATCTAAATACTTGTTGTGCCCAATACCTGGTGTCCCATTTTGTGCCCCATACTTGGTGCCCCATACCTGGAAGTGGGCGGATCGCCACATTGCAACGCGATTGCGGAGGGGCAATCCCTGCATGTGTCCTGGGCCGGGGTCTGCTCTGTAATGGCGCTGATCCTGGCTCGGCACTCTATTGCTTTCGGCTGCAGCAGCTGAAAGCAATAGAGTACAGATGTCATTGATCTATGCAGTATAACTATACTGCATAGATCTCAATGAGAGATCAGTGTGGCTATACTGGAAGTCCCCCAGGGGGGCTTCTGGTATATGTGTAAAAAAAAATGTTTTTCTATTAATACAAAATCCCCTCCCCTAATAAAACTTTGAATCACCCCCCTTTCCCCTTTTTATAAATAAATATAAATAAACATGTTTGGTATCGCCGCGTGCATAATCACCTGAACTATTATGTTATCACAATTTTTATCTGGCACGGTAAACAGCATAAGCGTAAAATAATACCAAAGTGCAAAATTGTGCATTTTTGGTTGCATCAAATCTCGAAAAATTGTAATAAAAAGTGATCAAAAAGTCGCATATGCACAATCAAGGTACCAATAGAAAGAACACATCATGGCACAAAAAATGACACCTCACACAGCCCCATAGACCAGGGTAAAAGGATAAAAGCATTATAAGCATGGTAATAGAGAAATTTTAAGGAACATACATTTTTTGAAAAGGTTTTATTTTTTTAAAAGCCATCAAATAAAATAAAAGTTATACAAGTTACATATCGTTGTAATTGCAACAACTTGAGGAACATGTATAACAAGTCAGTTTTACCCTAGGGCGAACGGTGTAAAAACAACCCCCCCTCAAATAAAAAAAAATGGTTTTTTTTGTTTTTTTTTTTTTTCAATTTCACCACACATATAATTTTTTTATGCTTTTACGGCATATTTTAGGCAAAAATTAAAAAGCAAATTAGGTCCTAAGGTTGCCATTGGTTGTGTCATTGAGGGGATTAAATAGCTAAAATTGGAGTTATCTCTGATCCTGACCATTACAGCTGGGAGTTGGCTGTATACAACGGCTTCACCCGCAAATGGTGGTACAGGCACAGCTCCTATGCCTGCATTATGCTGCACAGTAGTGGTAGTGGTAGTATGGTAATTCATAAAAAAGACTCTCACACTCTCAACTCTAAGAGCATAGCATAGAAATTGGTTAATACAGAATTTTGGTTACCTAGAAGTAGAAGAGGAAGGAAGTAGCTAATACACAAAGACGCAGACTCACTACAGACATGAAAATGATTAAAAGCAGCCCCCTAACTGCCAAAAAAAAAATCTCCACAAAAATAAAGAGGCTCTTGGTTACCATTTGCAAACAGTGTAAATCACCCCACCACAATAAGGTGGCCTCATGTTCAGGGCAGATCCTACACTGTACTATGGCCTCTCCATGGCATGTAATACACCTATGCCCTGGGCATGCAGGAGCCATCTAATACCGGCAAAAGTAATTACACCACCTGGGTGGGATGGGGGGAGTGCACAGCCAAGTAGACAAATTTGGTCAGCTCTCCTAGAAGACTATTCACACTAGGCAAGAGCATGTTGCTATGGCTGAAATTACAAAAACACAAAGACACAGAGAAATGCAACAGCTCACTGCAATGGCAAGATACAGTCCCTCTATAGACATGGTAACCATGCACCTCATTATTTTTTTGGCACTTTGGGGGCTGCTTTTAACGATTTTCATATCTGTTGTGGGTCTCTATCTTGGCATTGCGGTGAACTGTTGCATTTTTCTGTGTCTTTGTGTGTTCGCAATTTCAGCCATAGCAACGTGCTCCTGCCTAGTGTGAATAGTGTTCTAGGAGAGCTGACCAAATTTGTCTTTTTTTCTGTGTTCCAGATGGGGGGAATGGCTGCCTCTACTTGGTCGAGCACTCCACCCAGGTGATGTAATTACTTTTGTTGGTATAAGATGGATCTTGCATGCCCAGAGCATAGGCTTATTACATGCCATTGAGAGGCTTAAGTACACTGTTTGCAAACGGTAACCAAGAGCCTCATTATTTTTGTGGAGATTTTTTTTTTGGCAGTTGGGGGGGCTGCTTTTAACTATTTTCATGTCTGTAGTGGGTCTGTATCTTGCCATTGCGGTGAGCTGTTGCATTTTTCTGTGTTTTTATGTGTCTGCAATTTCTACCATAGCAACGTGCTCCTGCCTAGTGTGAATGGTGTTCTAGGTGAGCTGACTAAATTTGTCTTTTTTTCTGGGAAGTAGCTAATAAAGCTCCCTGAGCGGTAAAAATGATCATGGAAGTCATTGGCTGAACAAAGTTTTAACTGCTTTAGGGCTTATACACATGGTTGTATTATGGCTCTATTCTATATAAAATTATAGTAGGGCTGCCATAGAGGTAGTAGGGTCTCTCCTCTACCGCCACATGCCTCCAATATTCTATACAGACATAAGAAAAATCATAATAAATTCTGTGTGTATGATGATTCTGTCCTGGAAGAAATACTCTTAGAAGACCACATATCCATAAACATAGTGCCCGATGATATATCTCCATACCAATGAGCTTTACAGCTGTCATTCAATAAAATACAGCTTTACCATATGTATGAGCCCTTATATAGAATTGGGACCCTAAAAAGTAAATAGTCTTATAACAAGTGTCAACTTGATATTAAGTTTAGAAAAAGTGACTGAAACATCTCTGTGTACAGACTTATGTCTTGGTTATATTATTTGTCTCTTGAATATTGTTTAAAGTTCATAAAGAAAACATTACAATATTCTAATATGATTTAAACCTCACTTGGAAAGTTTTTCTTGCCCCCCTGAGCTTCGTGGTGTGTCAAACCAATTTCATTGGGATGTTAAGGGTTAATCTAACTTCTCCAATGGATGTAATTGATCAAGAAGTGGAAAACCCAATGGAGCATGAAAAAAAAACTTTGCACAGAGAAAACTATCTTCTTTCAAGCCATGGTAAGTAAAGAAAGCAGCAGCTGGGTGATTTGCAAGCATGTAATCAGCTTTTGTCAAGGTCTATTTTTCCTGCCTTAAGGGTATAGAGATCTTGCTTTAAAGGTCTCCGTATTTCACACCTCAGTTAAAAAGGGAAGTGAGGCCTGCTCCTCTGTAACTACTGTAAGAACGTCACCCAGAGCATTGTGTCCTGTGTCTGAACTATCATAATCGTAAAGATTACACTATTATAGAACTTACAGAGTAAAGGCAATGCCAGAGGTAGTGTTACATTTTAGCATAGGTTCCCCCTAAAGACTTGGCACATTGGGAAACTGCGCATACATCATGTGCTTAATATGTCTCCATTATGAGGAGTGCTCCTTTTCTGATTGATCTGCGTGAAAGTATTGGATAACGTGGGGTACTCCAAAGGTGTTTATAAATGTGTCCCATCTGTGGCTGTCCATGCTAGTTTTCTGGTGTGAATTATAATATATTTTGGCTGTGGAGGCTCTATCCTCTTCTAGATAAGCACAACCACTTTCTAAAAAGTGACTGGCATAACACAAAACAGTAACACATTTTGAGGCAAAAGAGGTCCTCAAATAAGTTTTTATTTTTTTCAAGCCCAAAAAATTGTACAGAGCATTAATAAATAACAATACAATAAAATTTAATTTATTCAATTATTCCATTTTCAAAATCTAACAATGTGTTCTTTAAAAGTATGTGGTATAGCCACTAGTGCATGCCCTGGCCCATATTTATTAATTTGAGACTAAATCTGACTCATCTTTGATGTGATAGCAACCATATCTCATTCTGAGAAACGAAAGCTGAGCTATAGTTGGTTGGGATCTGATACAAGAATTTGTCTGATTTTTTTCCTAAAAATGGACATAATTCAGCCCTGGTTTCAGCATTGGCATTGCGGCCTTTTTTTTTTTCAAATAAAATTCAGTGTACCATCTTCCCCTTGGTGGTCTGGATTAGAGATGATCGAACATCTGAAAATCTTAGGTTCTATAGAACTTGAACCTTGTTGAACCTTCCGCATTTGATTTCCGATGCCTTCCCTGTCTGTGGGGAAGGAGGAGACAGCCCGGGTACCGCCTGAAATTCCATATATGCACAACTTTCCATTTAGAAGAATTTTTATAAAGTCCGGGGAGATTTATCAAATATGGTGTAAAGTAAAACTGGCTCAGTTGCCCCTAGCAACCAATCAGATTCCACTTTTCATTTTTCAAAGAGTCTGTGAGGAATGAAAAGTTTATCTGATATATGTATATATATATCAAGAAACCAAGGCAGGATCCGCAGAAATACACCGTCTGATGCACAATCCCCAAGGGGCTCGGCTCGACACCCCAATTTCAATCAAAAAAGCAAGTGGTGGACAGCATCATCTTCAAAAAAAGTATTATGACTTTATGCCAAGCAATTGAGGAAGGCTCGGGTTTACGAGCTGAAACGTTGCACTGTTATGCAGACTGGCACAATAAAGTCATAATACTTTTTTTGAAGATGATGCTGTCCTCCACTTACTTTCTTATCTATCTATCTATCTATCTATCTATCTATCTATCTATCTATCTATATACATACAGTGGGGCCTTGGATTACAAGCATAATTTGTTCCGGGACCATGCTTGTAATCCAAATCCAGTCTTAAACCGAAGCAAATTTTCCCTTAAGAAATCATTGCAATGCAGACAATTGGTTCCACACCCCAAAAATAATATTTTTTTTATTCTGAATAACATGTAAAACAAATGAAACCCATAACCATATTACACATAATTTCCACCTACTTTTGGACCCCCCTGTGTATATATATATATATATATATATATATATATATATGCTCGAGTCGATCCGAACCCGAACTTTCGGCATTTGATTAGCGGTGGCTGCTGAAGTTGGATAAAGCCCTAAGGCTATGTGGAAATCATGGATATAGTCATTGGCTGTATCCATGTTTTCCAGACAACCTTAGAGCTTTATCCAAGTTCAGCAGCCCCCGCTAATCAAATACCGAACGTTCGGGTTCGGATCGACTTGAACCCGAACCCGGTTCGCTCATCTCTAATAAATATATCAGTTGAGATTGGAAAACCCCTAAAGGATATGTTCACACAAAATTTTTTAGTCGGCCGTATTTTGATAATTACGGATGCATTTTCTCCTGAAAAATGTTGAGTAAACATTGAGTAAGGTCATATACAGCATTATCTAAGTGCATTAACACATTTTACTTACAATGTACATTATACATGTAAATACATTCATTATATGGTGTATGTGTCCTATTTAAGCCACCATTTTATTCTAGTGGACAGATGTTACGGCCGCGGCGGCGTCCCGCGTTCCGGGCCGCCGCCGCGACCGCTACCTGCCCTATGCAGCAGCCGGTGTCCATAGTCGGGGACCCGGCGCTGCTGTCACCTCGGCCCCGGGGGGCGCCTCACCTCTCCACGCTCCTGTCTCCCGCTGTGCCGGCCGGCGCGCGCGTCCCCGCCTCCTAGGGCGCGCGCGCGCCGGCTGTCTCAGATTTAAAGGGGCAGTGCGCTCCTAATTGGTAGTTGCACCCAATCACTCCCCTATAAATCCCAGCATGCCCTGTCCTTAGTGTTGGAGCCTCTACATGCTTCCCATAGCGTTTGGCCCAGCCCCCTGTTGTTCCTGAGTCCTATCTGTTACCTGGTCCCAGTCCCTGTTCCTGAGTCCTATCCGTTACCCGGTCTCTAGTCCCTGTTCCTGGTTCCTGTTTCCCTGTCACTCCATCTGTTCCTGCGTTCAGCCTGTCACGTGCGCTCTCACCTGCAGACCTTTGCCAGTGCCATCTCCTGCCTACTGCTCCTGCCACGCCTCGCCTGCCGTCACCAGCAACCAAGCCAGGGGTAGCGACCTGGGGGTCGCCTGCCGCAGCAAGTCCATCCCGCCTTGCGGCGGGCTCTGGTGAATACCAGCGGCCCCTTAGACTCCGCTCCCTGGTGAGGTTTGTGCCATCGCTGGTGCCGGTCCAGTGGATCCACTACTCCAGGCGTTACAGTAGGCTCCAACCATGGATCCCGGCGAGGTGCCAGATCTCCGTGACGTCGCCAGAGTGGTCGCGCAACAGGCTCAACAAATCCAGAAACAGTCACAGCAGATCCAGCAACTCACTGCCGCCTTACAGCAGCAGACTACTGCCCAGCGCACACCATCTCCTGACGCTGCTTCTTCACTCCGACTGGCTCTCCCAAGCAAGTACTCTGGGGACTCTAAGTTGTGCAGAGGATTCCTGACTCAGTGCACCATGCACATTGAACTTTTGAGTAGTCAGTTTTCCACCGAGCGCTCTAAAGTGGCTTTCATCATCAGCCTATTAGAGGGTAGAGCCCTGGCCTGGGCCACGCCACTGTGGGACCGTGATGATCCTGTTGCTGCCAATCTCCGGGCCTTCCTATTCGAGTTTCGCTCCGTCTTTGAGGAACCTGCCCGTGCTTCTTCGGCCGAGACTGCTCTCCTCAACCTCTCTCAAGGCAGCTCCTCTGTCGGTGACTACGCCATCCAGTTCCGCACCCTGGCAGCTGAATTGGACTGGAACGAGGCCGCCCTGTTGGCCACCTTCAAGAAGGGCCTGTCTAGTCGAGTGAGAGACGTGCTCGCTGCCCGAGACCTGCCTACCTCCCTGAACGAACTCATTCTACTGGCCACCCGAGTTGATACTCGTTTTTCGGAGAGGGAGGAGGAGGTTCGGCATGAACATTTACTAACCCATTCCCGTCGCCACCCTCAGCTGGCGCCGGTTTTCCAGAATCCTGACCTTTCGATGTCCCAGCCCTCTCCTGAGATTCCTATGCAGGTGGAACGGGCTCACCTGACGCCTGATGAAAGAATCCGGCGCCTGGAGCAGAATCTCTGTCTCTATTGCGGTGGTTCCGATCACTTCCGGCTGGGATGTTCCCTACGTCCCCAAACATCCGGAGGACGCTCGCACCTAGGTCCGGTGGGACAGGTGTCCCTAGGTGCGAATGCCACCATTCCAAGTCTGTCTATGCCTGTTTCCATCCGGACTCCCTCAGGACAAAATCATCAGACTACTGCCTTCCTCGATTCTGGCTCAGCAGGCAGTTTTATTGCGGCAACATTGGTCCAAAGATGGCGGCTACCCGTGACCCGACTAGCCAGGCCCCTGACTATCTCCTCGGTCACGGGCGAAATTCTTACCGACCGTGTGTACTACCAGACCGCATCTTTAGTCCTCCAGGTGGGTCCTTCACATCAAGAAGAGATATCCTTCTACGTCCTGCCCCATTCTTCCCCCGCGGTCCTCCTGGGACTCCCGTGGCTACAAGAACATGCCCCTCAGCTGGACTGGAGAACCGGGGAGATTCTCAGTTGGGGTCAGGACTGTTCCCACCAGTGTCTCAAGTCACCTCAGACCAAGTGTATTATGTCATTTCCTGTCCCGGCCAAGCCTCTATCCGGCCTACCGGCAGAAGACCAAGACTCGGCGGATGCCTTCTCTGCCGAGGTGTACCCTCTCCCCGTACCCAAGACTAAGGTCGTGTCCTCTCACCACCGGAAGAACTTACAGAAGGTCCCTTGCCACGTTATACCGCCTGATCGCCTAGTACCAGTCGTCACCTCCACTCTTCAGAGAGTACCCCCCGGAAAGACTCATGTTCACCCTGCGCTTCGTAGAGGTATTTTGAACTGGGGACATTCCTCGTTGGAGGCCGGGCACCCGGGAGTCCGTAAGACCGGCCAACGGATCTCTCGCCACTACTGGTGGTCCAGCCTATCCCAAGATGTCAAAGACTTTGTGGCTTCCTGTGCCATTTGCAGGCAAGAAAGAGGGGGAGGCCAAAGGGGGGGGTACTGTTACGGCCGCGGCGGCGCCCCGCGTTCCGGGCCGCCGCCGCGACCGCTACCTGCCCTATGCAGCAGCCGGTGTCCATAGTCGGGGACCCGGCGCTGCTGTCACCTCGGCCCCGGGGGGCGCCTCACCTCTCCACGCTCCTGTCTCCCGCTGTGCCGGCCGGCGCGCGCGTCCCCGCCTCCTAGGGCGCGCGCGCGCCGGCTGTCTCAGATTTAAAGGGGCAGTGCGCTCCTAATTGGTAGTTGCACCCAATCACTCCCCTATAAATCCCAGCATGCCCTGTCCTTAGTGTTGGAGCCTCTACATGCTTCCCATAGCGTTTGGCCCAGCCCCCTGTTGTTCCTGAGTCCTATCTGTTACCTGGTCCCAGTCCCTGTTCCTGAGTCCTATCCGTTACCCGGTCTCTAGTCCCTGTTCCTGGTTCCTGTTTCCCTGTCACTCCATCTGTTCCTGCGTTCAGCCTGTCACGTGCGCTCTCACCTGCAGACCTTTGCCAGTGCCATCTCCTGCCTACTGCTCCTGCCACGCCTCGCCTGCCGTCACCAGCAACCAAGCCAGGGGTAGCGACCTGGGGGTCGCCTGCCGCAGCAAGTCCATCCCGCCTTGCGGCGGGCTCTGGTGAATACCAGCGGCCCCTTAGACTCCGCTCCCTGGTGAGGTTTGTGCCATCGCTGGTGCCGGTCCAGTGGATCCACTACTCCAGGCGTTACAACAGATAACCCTAGTTGACTAACAGTTGTACTGTATGTTCCGTACGTCAGGAATCTTTTAAACCTGAGAAGAAAATCAGGTCACCACAAAGTGCAGGTTCTCGTGTAATGCAGCTGATATTCAGAGTATGGGGTATAATGGGTAAGTAATCAAATTTGCTGTGTACAGCCCTCTGTGTGAGGATGGACTGCATCCCTTTAGTGATGGTCCATGCATGTCACTCAGACAGACAATGAAGCCATGCTTACATGTTGGGTGCCGTATTCTAGACCAGAATGGGATCTTCACTAAAAGGGATCTTTCACACCTGCAGGAATTCCAGAACCCCTGGAATTTTTTTTCCACTCCAGTAAATCTGAACATTCTGACATTCAGATCTTCAGGAAGAAAGGATCCTGGAATTTACAGTATTTTATCCCATTAAAGTGTGACAGTGGGGTGCTGTCAGCGAGTGCAGTACAGTCGGGTGAACTACAATGCTCTGCACCTGTTTCCATTACTGAAAGTAGCTAATTAAAACAGATGGCCAATCACAAAATTCTTGTTCTGTTACCAAAGTGATATCTGACTACTTAACATCCATGATGATGGAGAGAACCATCCAGGATGAATCCTAATCAGCTTCTTCTAGACTAACATAGTATTTTAATTAACTAACATTGTATATTTTAATATTATAGCAAAGAAGAACCTTTATTTAGGCAGCATTTCACAGTAAATGTTAATGTTTTTCACTATATCCTTGTTAGTTCTACATGTCAGTCATGTGCATAGCTTTTACACCTTTCTTATGTCAAGGTATTAAAAGTAAACAGAATAGCAATTGTTACCCCTTTCTGACCTTGAATGTCAAAAATATGCTTTACAGCATAGTGGATAGTGAGTCCAGGGTCAGTGCATCCATCTGCCTTACAGGAATATAATATTTTGACACATGTATTACTTATGAATGTATTACATTCCAGTCTGCAATAGGGATAAGCGAACTTCTAAAAAGTTTGGTTCGGTTCGATCCGGCGAACTTTCGTGAAGTTCGGATTCGTACGACTCGAACCTAAAACGAACCTTGCTATAACGGCTGAATAATTGCAGCTACAATAGTGGGAGTCTGATAGGGTATAGTTTCGTTTGGTTGCAGTTGCTATTACAATGAAAAAAGTGGAAAAAATCAAAGTGCAAAACTAGTGAAAAAAAATTGCCGGCAATAATACCGCACCCTGTAATAGTTAATATTTAATTAATAAAACAAAGTTTTGTTCCAAAGCTATTTTTGTTGTTCAATAACATAATTAAAACGAATCAATGCTTTTGCAATTAAATATACTGTTAATAAAAAAATAAATATATAAATAAATGTATATATATATATATATATATATATGTATTTATTTACAGTATATTTAATTGAAAAAGCATTGATTCATTTTAATTATGCTATTGAACAACGAAAATAGCTTTTTAGAACGAAAATTTGCTTTATTAACCCCTTAAGGTCAAAGCCAATTTTCGTTTTTGCGCTTTTGCTTTTTCCATTTTATGTTTAAAAGTCCATACCGCTTGCATTTTTTCACCTAGAGACTTATATGAGCGCTTATTTTTGCGAAACAAATTGTACTTTGCAATGACAGGCATTATTTTTCCATAACATATGCTACGAAACCAGAAAAAAATCATTTGCGCTGTCAAATTGAAAAAAAAAATTAATTTGTTTTGATTTCGGGGAGTTTTGCATTTACGCCGTTCTGACTTGTTATGCATGTTCCTCAAGTTGTTACGATTAAAATGATATGTAACATGTATAACTTTTATATTATGTGATGGCTTTTAAAAAATTCAAACCATTGTTAACAAATATATGTTCCTTAAAATCGCTCTATTCCCAGGCTTATAGCGCTTTTATCCTTTGGTCTATGGGGCTGTGTGAGGTGTCATTTTTTGCGCCATGATGTGTTCTTTCTATCGGTACCTTGATTGCACATATACGACTTTTTGATCACTTTTTATTACATTTTTTCTGGATTTGATGCGACCAAAAATGCGCAATTTTGCACTTTGGAATTTTTTTGCGCTGACGCCGTTTACCGTGCGAGATCAGGAATGTGATTAATTAATAGTTTGAGTGATTACGTACGCGGAGATACCAAATATGTTTATTTATTTATTTTTTATTTATTAATTTATCTTTATAAAATGGGAAAAAGGGGGTGATTTGGACTTTTATTAGGGGAGGGGATTTTTTATTAATAAAAACACTTTTTTACCTTTTTTTTTTTACATAAACTAGAAGCCCCCCTGGGGGACTTATATATACACAGCACTGATCTCTCATGCCACAGCAATCAATTGCCGAGCCGGGATCACAATGACTGTGACGCTGAGGCCCGGGCCGGCCAGAAGAACGGATCTCCCCCCCCCCCCCCCCGCGATCGCATCGCGAAGGGGAGATCCGTCCCACTAGACACCAGGGATGTTGTGCATAAAGCACTTCAATGCAGCTGTCAGGTTTGACAGCTGCATGGAAGTGCTTAATTAGCCGAAGCGGCAACGGGACTCGCACCGGCTAATAGAGGCACTCCCCGGCTGCAGATAGCAGCCGGGAGCGGTGCTGTTCAGAGCGGGGTCACAGCGGGACCCCGCTCTGAACACCCCCCGCGGCACCATGACGTACCAGGTACGTCATGGGTCGCTAAGGGGTTAACTAAATATTAACAATTACAGAGAGCTGTATTAATGCCGGCAATTACTATTGCCAGTAATACAGTTCAATGTAATAATTAATACTTTACTTTAATTAAAACAGAAAATGTTTCTTCTAATTATGCAAAAAAATTTTATCACAATGGCAGAATTAGAAGAAACATTTAGATTTATATGTCTGCTCAGCTGATTGTCTGAGCGGACATATAAAGAGTCGATCCCGTCACACTAAGCTCAGTGTGCCGGGGACCAGCAAAGAGAGAAGATAGAAGAAAGAAGATAGAAGACATCAGAGGGTGAGAAGAAAGCTCTCCCCTGCACTACATCCATCCCAGCAAGGAAGGGGGGGTCACTTAACCCCTTTCTTGCTGGTATGGGTGCACTCTGACATCAGTCTAGCCCCCAAGGGGTTAAGTGGGGACCCTTACTTAACCCCCTGGGGGCCAGATTGTTCAGTATGGCACCCAAAGGGTTAAGGGGGATGCAATGCATCCTCCCTTAACCCCTTGGGTGCCACACTGTAAGCAGCGATCTGCAAAGATGCTGCATACTGTAAGGTGCACACCACCGCTCACAATGATGGGTGTTGTGCTCCTGTTTGTGTTTTTTGTGTGTTTCTCCCTTTTGGTTTCCAATATCGGTATCCTGGGGATTACGGCGGATTCGGTGGACTACCTTGATGACAGCGGTTGTTTGGATTTTTTTAATAAAAAAGGTCAACAAGGGGTGTGGGGGTGTTTTTATTTGAATAAAAAAAAATTCACTTGTGTCTTGTCTTTATTTCTTTACTATATAGACTTAGTAGTGGAAGCCATCTAATAGACGGAATCCATTACTAAGTCAGGGCCTAGTGTTAGCTGGTATAAAATGGCTAACACTAACCCCCATTATTACCCCAGTACTCAATGCCACCAGGGGTACTGGGAAGAGTCGGGTGCCAGTGGTCCCGGAGTGTCAAAATTGGCGCTCCTGGACTGGGCGTTAGCATGCTGGTAATATAAGACTGGGGAGGGCCAAAATAAATGGCTTCCTAACCTGGTGTTACTAGGCTGCCATTGTTTGGTTTTTAACCCAGCTGGTTATGGAAATAGGGGGAACCCTATACGTTTTGTTTTTCTTTTTAATACATAAATGATTTTAAAAAAAACGCATAGGGTTCCAACTATTTTCATAATTAGCCGGGTTAAAAACCAAGCAACAGCAGCCTAGTAACACCAGGGTGGGAAGGGCCATTTATCTTGGCCCTCCCCAGCCTAATATTACCAGCCAGCTGCCGCCCAGTCCAGGAGCGCCAATTTTGACGCTCCGGGATCACTGGCACACGGCTCTTCCCAGTTCCCCTGGTGGCATTGAGTACTGGGGTAATAATGGGGGGTTAGTGTCAGCCATTTTATACCGGCTAACACTAGGCCCCGACTTAGTAATGGATTCCGTCTATAAGATGGCTTCCACTACTAAGTCTATATAGTAAAGAAATAAAGACAAGACACAAGTGAAAAATGTTTTTAATTATTTAATAAATATTTAATTGCAAAAGCATTGATTCGTTTTAATTATGCTATTAAACAACGAAAATAGCTTTTTTAGAACGAAAATTTATTTTATTAAATATTAACTACTAGAAAATGTACCCAGCGCTGCCCGGGTATAAAGTGTCAGTGTGCTCAGGAGGCCAATCTTTACCCTTATTTTTTTTTTTGTTTAAGGGGAAATAGCCAGGAGCCCTATATACCCCTATATACCTGACAGTTCTGCACTGTTTATGTAAATTGTAGCTTATGCACATTAGAAATAAACTAAAAATGTTAAACATCCTAAATACCTAATAGCCAAACTGAGATGTCATGTGATCGGACTGTATACAGAGCCTTGTTATATACAACATTGGCAGTGTTGTACTGAGCCTGGTTTATTACAACATTGGCAGTGTTATATACAGCCTGGTTATAAACAACATTGGCAGTGTTATATACAGCCTGGTTATATACAACATTGGCAGTGGTATACTGAGCCTGGTTATATACAACATTGGCAGTGTTATACAGTATATAGCCTAGATATATACAACATTGGCAGTGTTATACAGAGCCTGGTTATTTACAACATTGGCAGTGTTATATACAGCCTGATTATAAACAACATTGTCAGTGTTATATACATAGCCTGCTTATATACAACATTGTCAGTGTTATATACAGCCTGGTTATATACAACATTGGCAGTGTTATATACAGCCTGGTTATAAACAACATTGGCAGTGTTATATACTGAGCCCAGTTATATACAACATTGGCAGTGTTATATACAGCCTGGTTATGTACATCATTGGCAGTGTCATTGAAGGGTACATAGACATTTTTACCTGATAAAACTCTGGAGCAGCAAGATACATTGTCGATGCAGAAAAAAACATGCAGAATCTAGATTTATGCCACCACCTGCAATGATCAGGCTTGGGCCTTATTCATTGTCATTGCAAATGATGCTTAACAGGAAACTGCAATTTTTTCCCTATACAAACCCCAAATGCCCCCCCCCCCCCTTCTATATAAAGTATGAATAGACAGCACCTTCACATGAATTCAGAGCTTAATATATACCAGTACTGATGTGTATTAATCTCTGGACTCAATTGGAGGTGTTGTTACTTCATACTTTTCTGGAATGTAAACCTACCTGGCTTCCGTTTGGTGAGGCTTGAACCCGCTCCAATGATTTTAACTTTTTCCATGTCGCCCCCCCCTCTCTATATTTATATATATCTATATATATAGAGAGAGAGAGAGAGAGAAAGAGAGAATGTAGATGTGTATATATATATCTACATTCTAGCTATATATTCACTAGATAGACTGCTACATTTAGAAGAGAGTGATGGTCTGTAACCTAGACAATGAGCTGTCAACAATGGGAAAGAGCAGCATATCAAGAGAAGGCAAGTTTTCTAAATGAATGTATATGCAAACATTTTCTTCTTCTAAATTTGTAAAAGGGCAAGGATTCCTGTCAAAAGACATAAGTACCTGATCCTGTACCTTCTAAGCAGCCAGCATACTGAACACTGCTCAGTTCACTTTACTGTAACTGGGCCAGGCGCAATCCTGCCCTGCTCAGTAAATGAGTGCCAAGCAGGGGTAAGCGGCATTGCTGTAAGTACCACCACCACCATGCCTCCTGCTCAGTTCATAGTTTCCATATCACTTTAGGGCTGGGTTCACACGCTGTAACTGTGCGGCTGTATTTTTTATGCGGCTGTAAATGTGCGGGTGAAACTACTGCCGTGGGAAAAAATAGACATGCGGCTCAAAACATACGGTCATTTACTTGGAAATCTGGTTCAACTAAAAATAACAAATAAAATGTTAAGAAAGTGATGCAAACACCTCTGGATGCATCTGGGAAAGCAGGGAAACAGTTTACATGAATTGCTATTACCGGGGTTTGCGATCCTCTGCAGTATGCCGATGCCTCTCATGTTTAATATATTGAATTAATAAAACACATTTTCTTTGTAATAAAGTCCCTTTTATTGTTCAATAATTAAATGTAAACGATTCCATCATTTTGCAATTAAATATACTGTTAAAATAAATATATATATAAATAAATGTATATTTATATATATATTTATTTTTTGACAGTATATTTAATTGCACAATGATAGATTCGTTAGAATTAAATTATTGAACAAAGAAACTGTATTTATTTAAACGAAAATGTGTTTTCTTAATTAAATATTAATTAGTACAGGAAGCTCTATAAGCCGTTAATTCATATGCCGGCAATAGAGCATTCTGTACTAATCATCACTTTACTTTAATGAAAACATCAAGTGTTTCTTCTAATTATGTTATCACAATAGCATTATTAGAAGAAACATTTAGAATTATATGTGCGCTTAGCTGATTGGCTGTTCGGCTGAGCGCACATATAATGAGCCGGTCCGCAGTACAGTCACTTCATTGTGCTGCGGACCAGCGAAGAGACAACATCGGGGTGAGTATAGAGCTCTCCCCACCCCCTCCCCGGCACTGCACCCCTCCCAGCAAGGAAGGGGGGTCACTTAACCCCTTCCTTGCTGGGATGGGTGCAGTCTGACATCAGTCTGGCCCCCAAGGGGTTAAGGGGGATGCAATACATCCTCCCTTAACCCCTTGGGAGTCAGACTGTAAGCAGCGATCTGTAAAGATGCTGCATACTGTAAGGAGCACAACACCGCTCACAATGATGGGTGTTGTGCTCCTGTTTGTGTGTTTTTTGTGTGTTTCTCCCTTTTTGTTTTTCAGATATCGGTATCCTGGGGATTACGTCGGATTCCATGGACTAGGTCGATGACCAGCGGTTGTTCTTTGAATTTTTTTTAATAAAATGGTCAATGAGGGGGTGTTTTTATTTGAATAAAAAAATTTGTAAACTTGTGTCTTGTCTTTATTTCTTTACTTTATAGACTTAGTAGTGGAAGCCGTCTAATAGACGGAATCCATTACTAAGTTGGGGCCTAGTGTTAGCCGGTATAAAATGGCTAACACTAACCCCCTATTATTACCCCAGTACCCAATGCCACCAGGGGTACTGGGAAGAGCCGGGTGCCAGTGGTTCCGGAGCGTCAAAATTGGCGCTCCTGGACCGGGCGGCAGCAGGCTGGTAAGATTTAGGCTGGGGAGGGCCTAAAACAATGGCTCTTCCCACCCTGGTGTTACCAGGCTGCTGTCGTTTGGTTTTTAACCCGGCTGGTTATAAAAATAGGGGGGACCCTATGCGGTTTTTTTAAAAATAAATAAATAATTAAAAAAAAACGCATAGGGTCCCCCCTATTTTTATAACCAGCCGGGTTAAAAACCAAACGACAGCAGCCTGGTAACACCAGGGTGGGAAGAGCCATTGTTTTAGGCCCTCCCCAGCCTAAATCTTACCAGCCTGCTGCCGCCCGGTCCAGGAGCGCCAATATTGACGCTCCGGGACCACTGGCACCCGGCTCTTCCCAGTACCCCTGGTGGCATTGGGTACTGGGGTAATAATAGGGGGTTAGTGTTAGCCATTTTATACCGGCTAACACTAGGCCCCAACTTAGTAATGGATTCCGTCTATTAGTCTATAAAGTAAAGAAATAAAGACAAGACACAAGTTTACAAATTTTTTTATTCAAATAAAAACACCCCCACACCCCTCATTGACCATTTTATTAAAAAAAATTCAAAGAACAACCGCTGGTCATCGACGTAGTCCATGGAATCCGACGTAATCCCCAGGATACCGATATCTGAAAAACAAAAAGGGAGAAACACACAAAAAACACACAAACAGCAGCACAACACCCATCATTGTGAGCGGTGTTGTGCTCCTTACAGTATGCAGCATCTTTACAGATCGCTGCTTACAGTCTGACCCCCAAGGGGTTAAGGGAGGATGTATTGCATCCCCCTTAACCCCTTGGGGGCCAGACTGATGTCAGACTGCACCCATCCCAGCAAGGAAGGGGTTAAGTGACCCCCCTTCCTTGCTGGGAGGGGTGCAGTGCCGGGGAGGGGGTGGGGAGAGCTCTATACTCACCCCGATGTGTCCTCTTCGCTGGTCCGCAGCACAATGAAGTCACTGTACTGCGGACCGGCTCATTATATGTGCGCTCAGCCGAACAGCCAATCAGCTGAGCGCACATATAATTCTAAATGTTTCTTCTAATAATGCTATTGTCATAACATAATTAGAAGAAACATTTGATGTTTTCATTAAAGTAAAGTGATGATTAGTACAGAATGCTCTATTGCCGGCATATGAATTAACGGCTTATAGAGCTTCCTGTACTAATTAATATTTAATGAATAAAACACATTTTCGTTGAAATAAATTCAGTTTCGTTGGTCAATAATTTAATTCTAACGAATCCATCATTGTGCAATTCAATATACTGTCAAAAAATAAATATATAGATAAATATACATTTATTTATATATCTATTTTTTTTAACAGTTTATTTAATTGCAAAATGATGGATTCGTTAGGAATAAATTATTGATCAACGAAAGTGTCTTGATTACAAAGAAAATGTGTTTGATTAATTTAAAATATTAACTATTAGAGGCATCGGCATTCGGCATCATTGCCGGCTATTTTTGAAGTACTCCGTACGGACCGCCTGTCAATCCACGGCCGCATGTCCAGCCGCAAACAATGGTCTTGTTCATTTTTTACGGGTCCGTTTACGATAGGGCCGTAGATTCAGAGATAGTGTGCACTGTGCAGCCGTATATCCTATACTTCCAAGCATACACACGAACCACCAAAAATACCGCCGCACAATTACAGCCGCAAATACAGCCGCACTCTTACAACGTGTGAACCGAGCCTCGGACTGTAATTTTGAAAGGGTTCATCATCATTAGTAAGAATGAGCGAACCAAACCGTAATGAACCAGATTCGTTACGAGCTTTGAGAAAGTTTGTTACGAATTTGGTAAAAATAACAACGGCGATGCAAAATTGTACTTTTTTCACAGAATAGACCAGGATACAAGGGATTATTACTCCTTTAATCGCTTGTATCCTGGTTTTCTGTGAATATCAAGATGTGTGATGTCACCCCTGTTAGGGCGAGACCTTAAATTAGTCTCCTCAGATATACCTGGGTGCTGCCTAATCAAAAATGTAATGTGACAGCTGTCTGTGAGTATTAACCAAGACACATAAAAGCAACTTCAGTATTCAAGCTTATCAAATTTATTAAGGGAAAATCAGTTCATATCTTTACAGTAAGGTTCAAAAAATAGGAGAACCCCGTTTAGCCGCAACATCAAAAAGTTTTTTTTTAAAAAGTCCAAAAAAAGTCCCATCACTGTCCCCAAAAAAAAAAAAAAGTCCAAAAATAGTCCCATCACTGTCCGAGAAAAAAAATTCCCATCAGCTGTCCCATCACTGCACAGTTGTGTAGAAAAATGTTGGCGACTCATTGGGATACTTGGTGTCCAAGACCGTGCACCCCAGTGCTGATGTCTGGTCCTTTAATTATGGGCAAGGGCAGTACATGTCTGTTACTGCCCATTGGGTCAACATTCCCCCAGAAGACCACCAGAAAGTTAGCCCATTCTTGCCCCTGTCACCTCACCGGTGCTATAGGGGGTCAGTTCTGCAAAAGTTCTGCCTCCACCAGCTTGCAACCATCCACCACGTTGACTGCAGTCCAACCTGCCCCGGTGTCTTACCAACAATGTCAGGCCCGGCGCTCTCAGGCTGTCCTCCATTTTGTTAGCCTGGGTGAACGGAGCTACAGTGGGCAGGAGCTCCTCCAGACCATGAGGGAGGAGATATATGAATGGCTGACCCAAGGTCAACTAACGGTGGGAAATGTTGTAGCCCACAAAGGGAGGAACCTTTTCTCTGCTGTGCAGGGAGGGCTGCGTCATACACCTTGTATGGCACATGTGATAAAGCTCATGATGCACAGGTTTCTTCAAACATGTCCTGCCAATTGTTGATCCCTTTTGAGGATGCGACTCTGTGAGCAGGCATCAACGACATCATCCCACTCGTCCGTGTTCATGAATCACATAATCAGCGAGGATTCCCAGGCCACCACTCCAAGGCTGAACATCCTCCTCTATGAACAGTCTGTTCTTAATCATACTGGACTGGGTGCAATCAGGTACTGCCGCCTCCTCCTCCAACTTAAATAGTCTATTCTCAATCATACTGGGCTGGGTGCAATCAAGTGCTACTGCCTCTTCCTCCTCCATCAATTGTCTGTTCTCCACCACACTGGGTTCAATACAGTACTATTACTGCTGCTGGTTCCACTGTCAAATGTCTGTTTTCCACCCTACTGGGTCCAAGGAACTTTGTGTCCTATGTCCTGTGTAATCACTTACACCTTGGCTATTTTTTTTTCATTATTTTTGCACTTTGATTTTTCCACTTTTTTAATTGTAATAGCAACTGCAACTAAACAAAACTATACCCTATCAGACTCCCACTATTGTAGCTGCAATTATTCAGCCATTATTGACATTTTAGCAGTTTAGCAGTTTAGGTTTGGTTCTTATGAATCCGAACTTCACGTAAGTTCGTCAGATCGAACCGAACTGAACTTTTCAAAAGTTCGCTCATCCCTTATCATTAGTCATAAGTGGATAACATTGACTATCTTGTGGCAAAGATGCCTGTCAAGGGAAAGGCTAAAGTACACTACCGTTCAAAAGTTTGGGGTCACATTGAAATGTCCTTATTTTTGAAGGAAAAGCACAGTACTTTTCAATGAAGATAACTTTAAACTAGTCCTAACTTTAAACAAATACACTCTATACATTGCTAATGTGGTAAATGACTATTCTAGCTGCAAATGTCTGGTTTTTGGTGCAATATCTACATAGGTATATAAAGGCCCATTTCCAGCAACTATTACTCCAGTGTTCTAATGGTACAATGTGTTTGCTCATTGGCTCAGAAGGCTAATTGATGATTAGAAAACCCTTGTGCAATCATGTTCACACATCTGAAAACAGTCTAGCTCGTTACAGAAGCTACAAAACTGACCTTCCTTTGAGCAGATTGTGTTTCTGGAGCATCACATTTGTGGGGTCAATTAAACGCTCAAAATGGCTAGAAAAAGAGAACTTTCATCTGAAACTCGACAGTCTATTCTTGTTCTTAGAAATGAAGGCTATTCCATGCGAGAAATTAAAGATTCCTACAACAGTGTTTACTACTCCCTTCAGAGGACAGCACAAACAGGCTCTAACCAGAGTAGAAAAAGAAGTGGGAGGCTGCGTTGCACAACTAAGCAAGAAGATAAGCACATTAGAGTCTCTAGTTTGAGAAACAGACGCCTCACAGGTCCCCAACTGGCATCTTCATTAAATAGTACCCACAAAACCCCAGTGTCAACATCTACAGTGAAGAGGGCAGAGTGGCAAAGAAAAAGCCATATCTGAGACTGGCCAATAAAAGAAAAAGATTAAGATGGGCAAAAGAACAGACATTGGACAGAGGAAGACTGGAAAAAAGTGTTGTGGACGGATGAATCCAAGTTTGAGGTGTTTGGATCACAAAGAAGAACGTTTGTGAGATGCAGAACAAATGAAAAGATGCTGGAAGAATGCCTGACACCATCTGTTAAGCATGGTGGAGGTAATGTGATGGTCTGGGGTTGCTTTGGTGCTGGTAAGGTGGGAGATTTGTACAGGGTAAAAGGGATTCTGAATAAGGAAGGCTATCACTCAATTTTGCAACGCCATGCCATACCCAGTGGACTTGATTGGAGCCAATTTCATTCTACAACAGGATAATGACCCTAAACACACCTCTATTTTCTATTCATTTCACAACGTATGGTGGTGAATAAGTGTGACTTTTCATGGCAAACACAAAATTGTTTGGGTGACCCCAAACTTTTGAACGGTAGTGTATATCAGGCAGAAAGGGAGCACTCTATTCTTGATGTGTTGAAAGCAGGAAAAATAGCCTGAACAAATGACCTGAACAATACTGACAAGGACCAGATTGTAAATTACATTTTGTAAAATACCTAACCATTGTTGTAGACCAAGTACACCCCTTCATGGCAGCAGTACTCCACAATAGTAATGACTATAATGTACCCTATCACACTGCATAAGGTGAAGAGAATAGCAATGATCATTTGATGACAATGGCACCTGCCTAGCAGTGGGAGAGATGAAGCAGCAAGTGAAAAGTCAGATGGGCTGTCCAGTCCAACATCTGCCTCTAGAGTTCCCATCCAGAATGGTTCAGATTGCCAGAAGTTACATATTAAAATAGCTAGTTCCACTTCAATACCAGTTTTTACTTTTATCATCTCATATACATTATCATAAACTCATTTCAGGTTTATTCTGGATTACATTTGGCATTTGTGGTTAGGTCTTACAGTATATCTGACTGCAGAGCATTGTCTGTTTCCAAGGGCAACCGCCGGTTTGTTGAAGGCAGCTATGAACATAAATAGAGGAAAATATTGCATTCAAAATAGGTAAAGTATAATATTTACATTGCTAATAGCCACCTACCACTAAACATTTATATATAATTAAGCTGTGAAATGCTCGGATTGTGCTTTATCACAAAGTGATCCTTAGAAATGTCATCACAAATACAATAAACATGCAGTCATTTATCTAGTTCTTGTGAGACCTAGCCACTATGGAGCTGTCCCTACAGTCCCTTCATAGTAAATGCAGCTCTCAGGCTAATTTAAAAGGAGGTCTTATTCTCAGACACTGTCACCAGTGTTTAATGTTTAGTTTCTCATGAAAGAAAAGTTCTGCAGTATAAGTATTGTATTGTATCCCACGTGCTTAAGCACAATCCAGCCATGTAGATTTCAGTGGTCAATGGCAAAGACAGTGTTAACAGAAAGAATTTAACTGTAGTAAGCTGCCCAGCAGCAAATTAGGAAGTTTGGCCTCCTAAGAATGAGTTGCGTTGTTTGTTCTTCCAAACTGCAGCTGTCCCTCTTTTTGGTGGCTTATTACACATGGGGGCTTAATGAATAGGAGTCGCTGTTATACTGTACGCCACACTTACAGGATCTATCTCAGAGCCCACCACAATTTCACTGATCAGCAGAAGGCCAGCTACATCATAATTCTTTCTACAAACAGGGAAGGATAAAGAAGGTTTTTTGTTGGAGTCTGGCTGAGTATGCTGGGTGTCCTGCCTTCAGGGTACACCGTGCCATCGCTAGCTGATATGGTCTTTGGCTTAGTAAGGTAACAAGCAAATATTGTTCACTCTCTATAGAACATTATTGGGCTAGGGTGACATTACAATTTTAGGGATTAGCAAGCCCTGCAGCACAGAGTATAGATACAATTTAAGTAATTGAGAGATTATAAAATGAAATAGACTAAAGCAAAAAGTCAAGAACTGTCAAGTCACATGAATACTTATCCCATAATTTAATGTATTACATAATTTCTATTGCACCATACTTGTATAATAGATGGTAGATAACTAACAGTAGATAAATATGTATAGATATATGGGTGGATAGATAGATAGATAGATAGATAGATAGATAGATAGATAGATGAAGCAGCACTACTCGAATAGTAGTTCGGTGCCCGCAGATTGCTCCAACCAAGAGCTTACTTGTATATATTCAAAGAAGGTGCGCAGCACTAAGTGTAAGTGAAAAAATCTTGGTTCTTTTATTCCATCACAAACGCAGTGTAAATAGGTAAACAACAGGTGCTGCAAAACACGAGATGTCCCGTTTCGAAAGCTTCATGCCATGCTTGAAAAAGATGGCATGAGGCTATTGAAACGTCACATCTCATGTTTTGCCGCACCTGTTGTATACCTGTTTAGGCTATGTTCACATGGCATAAGAGACAGGCCATTCCGTGACCCTGCGGGTCATGGAGCGGCCAGTCTCTGAAAAGATCATCCCGGCCGGTACCGCATGTATATACGCTCCAGCCGGGATCCCATAGAAGGCTGGGCAACGTATCTATTTGTAAAAAGTTCGCCCGTTTTTGCCACGTTGTGTGAACAACACTGCGTTCTTGATGGAATAAAAGAACCAAGATTTTTTCACTTACATCTGTGTGCTGCGGACCTTATTTGAATATAAATAGGTAGGTAGATAGATAGATAGATAGATAGATAGATAGATAGATAGGATACAGATAGATAGATAGATAGGATACAGATAGATAGATAGATAGATAGATAGATAGATATAAATAGAAAGTGATGACCAGCGGCACACCAGTTGTGTGAAAACAAAACGTGATGATTTATTCGTGAATCAATACATCTCAACAGGTGCAACACAGTCTAGCACGACGTTTCGGCGGGGATCCGCCATTTTCAAGTGCAAAGTAGTGAACTTCAGTGCTCATTTAAATACACACATGATTACAAAAGCATAAACATGATTGGTGGATATGATCTGTCAATCTCTGTAGGGGACCAATCGGTCCTAAATGGTGATTAAAAAGTAAAAAGTGCATAAACCGTGATAAAAAATAGTAAGTATGAATTCAAAATACAAAAAATCACTTGAAAATGTTAAAGCATGACTAGTGTCTTCATGCATCATGAGAGTAGACAACATCGGGTCTTTTTTGAGAGGTACGCCACATGAAAGAGAACAGCAACTGCGTGAAAATTATTAGCCAATGGCAACTGTAAAAGTAGTAAATAAGCGGATATAGTGCAATCAGTGCAGCTATGAACAAAATCGGTATATAACCACATTGGATTAGACCGGACTACCCACTGGTCGGAGGCTCCGTTGATCTTCTTCCTGCAATAGGATGAATGGTCGGCGGGTAGGAAACCAGGACTCAACAATCGCACGGAAACCGCGCGCATAGTGTGAACCGGTTCCAATCCTCTTTCCAAGGTGTGGGTATTTGTCCAGTCAACAAGTGATGAACGGCTTGTAGATAGAAAAAAACGTGGCGTTAACCTCTCTTTGCCCGGTGTGTTCTCTCTTTAGGTATAAACCAAGTCTGAAATCAGAAGAAACATGATAAGTATACGACATATTTATAATCAATTTTCATGATAAAAAGATAACACGCAAAGTTCACTACATTCATCCTATCCTCCGTATAACAGAGAACCAAGATATTGGTCGACATAAGGATTGTACTCTATCTGAACATAGCAGTTGTTACTTTATATTCAACATTTAAACCTGCCGGTTGTAAGGTCCCCAGTTCATGTATCCAAAACAATTCTTTTTTCATCAGAATTGTTTGTCTATTGCCTCCCCGTTTTAATGGCTCAATCCATTCTAAAACCATAAATTTCAAGTCTTTCTCCAAATGTTTCTCTTCTGTGAAATGTTTAGAAACTGGCAAGTCAAGTCTCTTTTTCCTAATTGAGTATCTATGTTGGGCCAACCGTGTTTTTAAGTCATGTGTGGTTTCCCCCACGTACAGTTTTTTGCAAGGGCAAATTAAGACATAGATGACCCGATCTGATGAACACGTCAGAAATTGCTTAATGTGGTATTCGTTATGGGTTATTGGGTGCAGAAATTTAGTACCTTTTATCATGTACTTACAGTTCACACACCCAAGACATGGAAATGACCCCGTTCTTTTGGAAGTAAAGTAAGTCTGTCTGTCTTTTATATGTTTGTTGAGTTCTGTCGAAACCAGTCTGTCTTTGAGATTTTTGTTACGTCTATAGGACATGAGTGGCGGACGTGTGAATTCAGGGATGTGGGGGAAACCACACATGACTTAAAAACACGGTTGGCCCAACATAGATACTCAATTAGGAAAAAGAGACTTGACTTGCCAGTTTCTAAACATTTCACAGAAGAGAAACATTTGGAGAAAGACTTGAAATTTATGGTTTTAGAACGGATTGAGCCATTAAAACGGGGAGGCAATAGACAAACAATTCTGATGAAAAAAGAATTGTTTTGGATACATGAACTGGGGACCTTACAACCGGCAGGTTTAAATGTTGAATATAAAGTAACAACTGCTATGTTCAGATAGAGTACAATCCTTATGTCGACCAATATCTTGGTTCTCTGTTATACGGAGGATAGGATGAATGTAGTGAACTTTGCAGGTTATCTTTATATCATGAAAATTGATTATAAATATGTCGTATACTTATCATGTTTCTTCTGATTTCAGACTTGGTTTATACCTAAAGAGAGAACACACCGGGCAAAGAGAGGTTAACGCCACGTTTTTTTCTATCTACAAGCCGTTCATCACTTGTTGACTGGACAAATACCCACACCTTGGAAAGAGGATTGGAACCGGTTCACACTATGCGCGCGGTTTCTGTGCGATTGTTGAGTCCTGGTTTCCTACCCGCCGACCATTCATCCTATTGCAGGAAGAAGATCAACGGAGCCTCCGACCAGTGGGTAGTCCGGTCTAATCCAATGTGGTTATATACCGATTTTGTTCATAGCTGCACTGATTGCACTATATCCGCTTATTTACTACTTTGACAGTTGCCATTGGCTAATAATTTTCACGCAGTTGCTGTTCTCTTTCATGTGGCGTTCCTCTCAAAAAAACCCGATGTTGTCTACTCTCATGATGCATGAAGACACTAGTCATGCTTTAACATTTTCAAGTGATTTTTTGTATTTTGAATTCATACTTACTATTTTTTATCACGGTTTATGCACTTTTTACTTTTTAATCACCATTTAGGACCGATTGGTCCCCTACAGAGATTGACAGATCATATCCACCAATCATGTTTATGCTTTTGTAATCATGTGTGTATTTAAATGAGCACTGAAGTTCACTACTTTGCACTTGAAAATGGCGGATCCCCGCCGAAACGTCGTGCTAGACTGTGTTGCACCTGTTGAGATGTATTGATTCACGAATAAATCATCACGTTTTGTTTTCACACAACTGGTGTGCCGCTGGTCATCACTTTCTATTTGGATCAAAGGTTCGTGGTCAGAACCAAGCCAACTGGCACCCGCATCGCGGAGACCTGTAGTGCCACTCGTTTCTACAGCATAGATAGATAGATAGATAGATAGATAGATAGATAGATAGATAGATAGATAATGACCATTGAAATTAATAGATACTAAATTAGCTCTTGGCTTTAGTCGGGGTGCTATTGAATGCGGGTAAGGGCCCTATTACACAGGACAATTATCTTGTAGAATATCGGTATGTTTTTTTGAATTTCAACGATAATCAATCTGTGTAATTACAGGCAACGTTTTAAAAATTGTTCGTATGCCATTGATCGTTCATTCAGATCTGACCCTAAAATCATTGTTAATTGTTTGCTAATTGTTCGCTAATTTGTTCACTAATCGTTCAGTGTAATTCCAAATCGTTCCTTCTTTTATTGGGATCAGAGAGTAAACGATCATTGTAACAATCGTGACTAATGACTATTCTGTGTAATATGGTAAACTATTTCAGGTTAACTATAAACAATCCTGTTTGCAATCATTTATCGTTTATCACTAATCATTAAAAATCGCTTCATCTAATAGGACCCTTAGGCTCAAATCAATGTCATGTAATAGTCACTAGTAGTAGATAAAGCATAAGTTGAGCCCCATTTCAACGCCCCAAGCATCCATCTAGACTGTGTGTTTGCAGGGCCATGGGGGAGTCACTTCTAAAATGGGATAGAGTGCTTAAAGGTAGGGGTGCTAAGCCTAGGACCCCAATTTACATTAGGGAATATGGACAGGGCTTGGCTTCATGAGAAAAAAATTAAAGTTTGCACCAACTGTATCCAGTCTAGACAACCCTAATCCAACTGAAACATTTTTCCTGTTTTTATACATGTTAAGCCCCTCCCGCCGCTGCACAGTAAATTAACGTTGCTGCAGCCTATGCCTGAGGCTGCAGCACAGTGAATTTACGCTGCAGGATGACATCAGTGATAGCCGGGGACCCGCCTTAACTCTCAGCACTGGAGCCGCTCATCTGTAGGGCATCTATAGGGCTCCTGACAGAGAATTATCCCTCTACAGAGGGAGAATTCTCTGTCCGGTGTCCATCGGGGCTCTGCGAAGTGATCACAGAGCCCCGATGGTAGCCATGGAAACCTGAAGCCTCAGGCTTCTGGTTTCCTGACTACGGAGGGCAAGGCAGGGCATGGAGGGAGGGAAGGCAGGGCATGCGCTGGGGGGAGGTAGGGAAGACAGGGTGCACGCCGAGCGTGTGGCCATGTGTTCTGATCCCTCCCCTCCCATAGGCTGATGTTGAAAAACAACCTGGGCATTGAGGAATCAATGACCCATAGTCGTGAAAGGGTTTACAAACTATCTGGAGCTTTTAGTCCTGATGTATAAAGGAAAGTTCCCATTTTCTGACAGCAAACGTACATCTTTAAATTTAGTCAAGTTGCAACAGTGGCCGTGTTTAATAAAAAATGTATTTTGTATTTACGTCAGAGGAATCCCAGACGGAGTATATATACATAGTATTCACTTCAGCTTGGATTCCTAACAGCCACAGGAAAAACTGATATGTCAGTTTTTTACGGCCGCTATTCATTGGACAGCAGTGGCACAGCACTGTCGGTTCACACAATGGAAAGTGCCACTCCAGCTACTCTTTCCATTGTGTGCAAGAGTGAACTGGGATGTGGGTGCACCCGCATCCCAATTTAACAGAAATAAAGTATGCATACATTTTAACCATAGGGTGATTACTTTTTCCAAGCAAAGAAATGTACCAGCACTCACTTCCCATAAAAAAAAAAAAAAATGTTTGTTTATTCAGAATTCCACAGGTAAAATTTTTACAAACTTCAGGTAAAATTTTTAGTGATTTTAATGATCAAGAAGTTTATGAACTGTATATATTCTAGTAATTACTTTTTGTTTTTATAAAGCTGAGAAAACACTATAAAAGAATGTTATAATGACTGTTCAAGCTATGTGTTGTAAAGGGGTATACACACGTATCGGTCATACCGATAAAGCCACCTTGCTGCACTTGGTGTCCGTCAGGCTGGTCTGAGAGTGAGGGCATGATGAGTGTAACAGGAGGCCCTCACATCTATTCCTCCATGTCTTGATACCAGCCATTAGAATATGGTGCGAGCGCCCTTCAGGATTGTTTTTTACCTATTTGCAACTCTTTGCATCATCACATAGAGAATGGCATGAAAAGTCTGTTCTTCTCATCTGTCAGGTCCTGGTTTTGCTGTGTGGGACACCATTGTCCTGGAGGCATACACTAGGCTTTAAATTAGATTCCCTTTTAATGTTTTTGTTATGCACTAAAATAGTGTAACAAACATTTTTTTAACTTTTTTGTAGCGCAGCATACTTTAGGTATTGCATCTTTTCTGGCATAGAGTAGAGTGTGCTAGAGTACTGTAAATGTACATAATTACAAATAATACAAAAAAAACCTGCACTTAAAGGGTACCTATCATTTGAACAAACTTCTGACATGTCATAATGACATGTCATAGGTTTGTATTGGTTGGGGTCCAGGGGCTGAGACCCCCGCTGATCATGTGCAGCAGCGTACGCTCTGCCTCTTCATCTTCGTCTCACAGCTAAAGTACTGTAGCAGTCAACAGAATTATAATGGAGCCCTATGGAACTTCCAGTAAACAATGTACTGGAAGTGCCACAGGGCTCCATTACAATTCCGTCAACTGCTACTTTAGCAAAGAGATGGGGGATGAAGAGGCCAAACTCACGCCGTTAAGCCTGTATGCTCCAGACCCCGACCGATACAAATTTTTGACATGTCGCTATGACATGTCAGAAGTTTGTTTAAATGATATGTACCCCTTAAAAAGCTGTTTAAAATTCACTAAATGATTTAATTGACTACTGCTAAACATTAGAGTTATCATACACCTCCCAAGTGTCCCTCTTTTGGAGGAACAGTCCCTACTTTTGACCCACGTCCCTCTGTAATTATACGCAGCGTTACTAATGTGTGACTGGGACCTAACGATGCAGTCACACATACAGGATCTGCGGCAGATTTGCAGACATCAATGTAACTAAATGCATCAATTTGCAGCAGATCCTGTATGTGTAAATACATTCTTGAATTAAAAAGTATATAAATAAGTATAAATATGTCTGTAAAATTTTCCTAGACTGAACCACAAGTGCCCCTCTTTGGCCGTCCAAACAGTTGGGAGGAATGTATCATATTCTGTGCAGAGAAGTCTACAATGCAGCGCCAGCACCATGGAGTCTCAGAGGCCAAGATGTAGTGAAAGTTTGTGTAAGTGAAACTGACAATAAAAGGGCCAATTTCCAGGCAGAGATGTTATGGCATTAACAGCTTTACACTGCACAGTATTTTGTTCTAGTCGTAAGGGAAGCCTTGTTCAGCCTATTTTGGGGCCTCATGACATGCTGCCAGCACTACTGAAATTAGCATTGGTCTTTTGTTTCCCTCCATGCGCGCATCATACACTGCTGATCTGATAAACCCTTTTTTTCCAAACACAAGCATTTTTAAACAAAACTAGCATAGGACTGATGAGTAATGTGAATGTGTCCAAAAAAAAAAACAAAACTTCACAGGCACTGCTACAAAATCCCAGATTTAGAAAATTAAGAAAAAGATAATCACTTAAATAATCTCACAGATGGCACATTTCTGAAAAAGTAATTGGCAGCTAATCTCTGTGCTAAGCAATGGAAATGAAATTATACACACAACTATAATGTGTCACCAATAATGGAACAAAGTATCTGCTGTCAAACAAAATAGAGACATGACATTCACACAGCAATGTCCCCTACTATCAGAATAACTCAAACAATCCCCACTACCACCTGAATGAAAACTTTCGAAAGTTTTTCTTTCAGAGAAAGACCACCTGGTCCATCTAGTCCTCCCTTATATAAATTCATATTATTATTATTTTCCCAAGATCGATATATTTTTTGCTGTTAAACAAACAGAAAAATCCAGTTTAGCCATGCTCTTGTAGTGTATAACATCGGCTGTTCTGATGCGGGCGTAAATTCTGATGCGGGTGCAAATCTCAATTCACGGCTGCACACAATGGAGAGTGCGGCCGGAGCCACACGGTCCATTGTGTGAACTGACATGCCAGGAATCCCAGCCAGAGCGTATACTGTGTGTATACGCTCTGGATTCCATATGTTTAGCAACAACGGCCATGATTTATGCTAAACATAAGATGTGTGAACATGGCCTAACATAGCTAGAAATAAGGATGTGGTAATCTTGCTACAGGAGGTCCAGGACATTAGAGCATGTGTCACCCTAAATATTAGCATGAACATAGGTTGCACAGTTAAAAACAAAAAGAAGGATTGTCCATGTTGTGGGTGCATCAACAGTAAACCTATACATAAATTTGTTGTGATAGAGATATATAGTCAGCAGTTAGGTGAAGAGGAGAGGAATTTTCAGTCGACACTATGCGTATTATCCCAGGGTGTAAATAAGATATGGCAGGTCTACAATGTTATAATAAAGAGAAATTCCTATTTAAAAGGGTATTCTCATCTGAACTAACAGTTACACTTATAAGGCTCATCAACATAAATATTTTTGCAAATACATTCATTTACTAAACTTACCTCCCATTGTTCTTGCCTTCTCCCTGCTGTAACCCCTGGTCACCTGATGGGGGACAGGAAGGGGATGGGATGGGATCGTTATTGCAATCGTTACTATGACCGTTTATTCCTTCTGATCCCAGAAAAACAATGAACAATGTGCAATTACACTGAACGATTAGTGAACAAAAGTGGATCTTCAGCGAACGAAGGTGGAATTACAGCGAACGATTAGCGAACAATTAACGATAATTTTCGGTTCAGATCTAAACTAACGATCAACGACATTCGAACGATTTTCCGATCGTTGCCTGCAATTGCACAGAGCGATTATTGTTTAAATTCGAACGATTTAACGATTTTTCGAACGATAATCGTCCTGTGTAATAGGGCCCAAAGTGGTAGGGATATATCTAAGTCATAAGGAGTGGTGGGGATTTATCTACACCAGTCTTGATAAATATAACCTACTGTATAGTGCATATGTACTGTATAATATACAGTATATATGTGTGTGTATAAACTACTGTAATACACCAGCCAGACCGCTGTTTTTAGAGCAGAGTGGTGGTCTGAAACCTATCCAAAGAGCTGTCAACCATGGGAGGGAAACAGTAGCATATCAGGAGTAGGAGGCAAGTTTGCTAAATGATTGTATCTGCAAAAATATGTAACTTGTCATACCCTACAAAATTAACTACATTCATTGAGATGAGAATAACCCTTTAAATTAAATTTAAAGGACAATTCCAGCTCAAGAAAAGCCCCCAAACATAATGTTTATACTTACCCTCACTGCAGAGTCTGTTGACGCTCAAAATCCTCTGTCCCGGGACCCTGAGGCACCTTGATCACTGACGTCTGTTCTTGCACTTCTTGGTTTGGCTGTTTAAAAATCCAGCCCCTCCATCCATTGGATCAGATGGCTTACAGCTTGCTCAGCCAATCATACCTGAGTAAGTTGTGAGTCATCTGGTGACATAGTAGAGAGAATCTGTCCTAACTAAGGAACGTTAGTTAGGCCAGCCCCCCTCTGTATCAGATGAAATAGACACAGCGCCTGCTGAAGACCACGTGGCCAGTTAAGTATGCTTTTTCACACTTCTTGGGGGGGGGGTGTCAGATCGGTAATTTAAACACAATAAAGTTATATAACTTTGTAATGTGTTTTAATTGCCAAAAACAATATATCTTGCAGGAGGAAGCTGAGTTCAACACTTGGCTACTTTCATTAGCTCCAATAGTGAATGAATTGCCTCCATTCAAAACAAAGGAGTTGAAGCCCCATTCCGGATGTTGCATGGGGGGTGGGGGGCACAGGATATGTGATAATATTATTTAAAGGGGTTGTATCATGAAGGAAACTATGTCTATACTGATGCATTTTGATAAATAAAACACATTTCAAATGCATAAGCATTTCTGATCATGTATTGTTTATAAGATATAGATTTACTAATCCCCCATGTGCCTCTTTTTAATGTGTTGCTCTTAGGTACGTCCTGCTTTTGGGTCACTCATGCCCAGTTCAATTGCAGTCTCCTGATATGTCCCCTTATTTTAGCAGTTGGTTTTCACTGTACATGCAGCCAAAGGGGTTGTGGGAAAATGTGTGTACTGTTGCATGACTAAAGCAGGGTCACAGTTAAAAGAGGAAACCAGGAAGTGATCAGATGCATAGAGAAGAAAAACAATGCACAATAAAAAAAACTGTGTATTTGTAACCCTTTAATATATGTATGTGGTCCACATTTGATTTTACCAATGTTGGTAAAATTGACTTGAGTAACAGACACATTAGAACTCTAGCGATATGCTGGCAATTTCCCAATCGCCAATGGTCAATCGAGCCCTATGCTTGACCGAGCATTCTAGCTCAAGACTAGTCATGCCTCTTTCTTTTCACTAGACAATTAGCCATAACCTATTTCTCATCCTCTTTATGTCAGGTGCAGTGACAAAGATTTGTACTCACACCTGGACCTTTACTTCTCTGACCAGTCACGGGAGAGCACCTTCTCATAAGTCCTCCTCCCTGCTTTACCATTCATCCTTTCTGTTCTGCAATGACACCTAACTAATGCTGGAGAAAGTGTGCCTAACGTATGCTTCTAAAGGACGTATGCTTCTAAAGATGATGTGTAAAATCACCAAAAGGCTGTGTTCACACATGGCGTTTATTTTGTGTCAGTGATGCATTTTTCCGGAGATTTTTATGCTATGTTGCTGCGCGAATTGTGCAATCACAGTGAAATAGCTCAATTTTTGTTGTGGTTCTGTCAAAATTGCAGCAAAAATGACATTATTTTACCACGATTACACAATGTCAAAAACACATCATTAATGCGAAATAAACATCATGTGTAAATACACACAATACTTGTAACATGACTGTACATGCATTTTATTCATAAAACAGGAGGATGAGCATTGCTGCAATGTTACCAGGGACAATATTACCTTAAAAATTACACAGATTTGTTCTATTGCTGGGTATGTTTTCCTTTATCTTGGTTTGTATTTTATGTAATTACTAAGCAGCGTTGTTTTCTCCTTACATGTCAGGAATAATGGTTGGATGAACTGCGGTGCTAGATGTCACTCATTGACCTTATAAGCTTGTCACAGTGATTTCCCTGGCCTTAATGTTATGTAATAGCTAGCAAGTGATGATGAAATTTCAATAAATATATCTAAAAGATACAGTCATTGAGAGATTGCTTTAGGCTGGGTTCACACTACGTATATTTCAGTCAGTATTGTGGTCCTCATATTGCAACCAAAACCAGGAGTGGATTAAAAACACAGAAAGGATCTGTTCACACAATGTTGAAATTGAGTGGATGGCCGCCATTTAATGGCAAATATTTGCTGTTATTTTAAAACACTGGCTGTTATATTGAAATAATGGCAGTTATTTACTGTTATATGGCGGCCATCCACTCAATTTCAACATCGTGTGAACAGATCCTTTCTGTGTTTTTAATCCACTCCTGGTTTTGGTTGCAATATGAGGACCACAAAACTGACTGAAATATACGTAGTGTGAACCTGCCATTAGAGACATTTTAGCAACTTATGCTGTGTTTACACGCAGGGCCGTTTCTAGGTAATTTGGACTACAGGGCGAATATTGCTAAAAGCGCCGCCCCCCCCCCCCAAAAAAAAAAAAAAAAGTAATTCAGCGACTCACAGGTGACGTCTTCTTTGATCTGAGGCGTCACTTTCCTTTTCCTCTCCTTCTGGCTCAGACCTCCATGATGATTTCTTGCAGCAACAGTTCATCTCTTGTGAACCTGCCAGACAAACATCTTAGGTTTGGCACTTTCACAACAACTTCCCCTTTTTTGTGTCATGTGCAGTGAAGTCAGTAGGTATGTGGGTTGCCCCCTGTATGTAGGATCCCCTGCTGTGCCCCCATATAGTAATAATCCTCCCTGTGCTCCCCCATAGTAATATCCCCCCTGTGCTCCCCCCATAGTAATAATCCCCTATGCTCCCCCCATAATAATAACCCCACCTGTGCTCTCCCCATAGTAATAATCCCACCTGTGCTCCCCCATAGTAATAATCCCACCTGTGCTCCCCCCATAGTAATAATCTCCCTGTGCTCCCCCCATAATAATAACCCCACCTGTGCTCTCCCCATAGTAATAATCCCCCCTGTGTTCCCCCATAGTAATAATCCCACCTGTGTTCCCCCCATAGTAATAATCCCACCTGTGTTCCCCATAGTAATAACAATGTAGACCCCCAAAGTATAGCCCTCCCCCGAGTAGCCCCCCATAGTATAGCCCTCCCCCCGAGTAGCCCCCCATAGTATAGTCCTACCCCCGAGTAGCCCCCCATAGTATAGCCCTCCCCCCAAGTAGCCCCCCATAGTATATCCCTCCCCCCAAGTAGCCCCCCATAGTATAGCCCTCTCTCTGAGTAGCCCCCCATAGTATAGCCCTCCGCCCAAGTAGCCCCCCATAGTATAGCCCTCCCCCAGGTAGCCCCCCATAGTATAGCCCTCCCCCAAGTAGCCCCCCATAGTATAGCCCTCTACCCAAGTAGCCCCCCATAGTATAGCCCTCTCCCCAAGTAGCCCCCCCATAGTTTAGCCCTCCCCCAAGTAGCCCCCCATAGTATAGCCCTCTACCCAAGTAGCCCCCCATAGTTTAGCCCTCCCCCCTGTGTAGCCTTCCATAGTATAGCCCTCCCCCCAAGTAGCCCCCCATAGTATAGCCCTCTACCCAAGTAGCCCCCATAGTATAGCCCTCTACCCAAGTAGCCCCCCATAGTATAGCCCTCTCCCCGAGCACCCCCCCATAGTATAGCCCTCCCCCCTGTGTAGCCTTCCATAGTATAGCCCTCCCCCTGTGTAGCCCCCCACAGTATAGCCCTCTATGCAAGTAGCCCCCCATAGTATAGCCCTCCCCCCAAGTAGCCCCCCATAGTATAGCCCTCTACCCAAGTAGCCCCCATAGTATAGCCCTCTACCCAAGTAGCCCCCCATAGTATAGCCCTCTCCCCGAGTAGCCCCCCATAGTATAGCCCTCCCCCCTGTGTAGCCTTCCATAGTATAGCCCTCCCCCTGTGTAGCCCCCCACAGTATAGCCCTCTATGCAAGTAGCCCCCCATAGTATAGCCCTCTCCGAGCAGCCCCCCATAGTATAGCCCTCTCCCCAAGCAGCCCCCCATAGTATAGCCCTCCCCCTGTGTAGCCTTCCATAGTATGGGCCCCTTTGTAGCCCCCACTTGGCAGCATTTATGAGGGGAAAAAAAAATACACTCACCTGTCCTGGATCCTGCAGCAGCGTCTCCCAGCGTCTGGCAGCTGAACTGAAGTACAGTGAGCTTCCGGCACAGGCAGCCTGCCACACACTGTCCCGGAAGGTCACTGCTGTAGCCCTGCAGCGCCCGGACTTCTCTCCTCTCCTCAGCAGCTGACATGTGACGTCATCACGTCACATGTCCACCGCCAAACAGGAGAGAAGTCCGGGCGCTGCAGGGCTACAGAAGTGAGCTTCCGGGACAGTGTGTGGCAGTCTGCCTGTGCCGGAAGCTCACTGTACTGCAAGAAATCCGGCGGCCGCGGCTCCTTAACGCCCCTGGAGGGACCTGCCGGGTGGGGTGGCGGCGGGGGGAAGATGATGGGGCGGGGAGCGCGCCACAAGGTGAGGTCCGGGGGAGGGGGGGAGAGGGTGCCACGAGCGCCCCCTAGCTGTCGGCGCCCCGTGCGGTCGCCCGGCCCGCCCGCCACTAGAAACGGCCCTGTTTACATGACACCATAACAATCAAACTCGAACAATAATGGTACATGTAAACGCAGCGAACGATCAAACGACAAGCGAGAAATCGTTCATTTTGATCTTTGAACATGTTCTCAAATCGTCGTTGGTCGTTTGCAAAAAATTCGCAGATCTTTCCATGTAAACAGTCCTTCACCGATTTAACCAATGTGTGAGATAGGCTTAAGCGATCAATACATTTATTGATATCTACCTAGCAGGGCCACCAATTTGGTAGGGGGTCAGGTGTGTCAAATTCATAAAGACTGGTTCACAACAGAGTAATTTGGATACTTTTTTTTCCTTATTACAGCCACAAGACTAACTGCAGATCTGATGACCCAAACTAACAGCTGTCAATTTGAGTCATAAAACCTGCAGTCAGGGTAAAATGTATCCATATTACTCTAATGTAAACCCAGACATAGTGGTAAATACATGAGTCTCCATTCCAGATAATGATTTCCTCGCATCTCTATCTCCTACATCCCTCTGCATTCTGGATGGTGAAAGAAGAATACTAAAAAAGATACATCTACCTTTATGGATAACTAGAAGATGTACCCAGCGCTGCCCGGGTATAAAGTGTCAGTGTGTTAATTAGATTTGTTCTAAGGTGCCCAGGAGGCCAAGCTAAAGGTATTGTTTCATCTGAGTTAATCAGTGGAATTAGTGTATACCTGTAGTGCATAGTTGGAGGGGTTCTGTATACCCACAATGTATAGTTTTTAGGGGTCTCGCATATCTGTAGTGCATAGTTGGGGGGGCTGTATACCTATAGTGTATAGTTGGGGAAGTCCTGTATACCTGCAGTGTACAGTTGAAGAAGGTCCTGTATACCTGTACTGTATAGTTTGGGGGTCCTGTATACCTGTAGTATATAGTTGGTGCTGTATACTTGTAATGTATAGTTGGTGGAGGTCTTGTATACCTGTAGTTTATAGTTTGAGGGTCCTGGATACGTGTAGTGTATAATTGGTGGAGGTCTTGTATACCTGTAGTATATAGTTTGGGGGTCCTGTATACCTGTAGTGCATAGTTTGAGGGTCCTGTATAACTGTAGTATAGAGTTGGTGGAGGTCCTGTATACCTGTAGTGTATAGTTTGGGGTCCTATATACATTTAGTATATAGTTGGTGGAGTTCCTGTATACCTGTAGTATATAGCTTTGGGGTCCTGTATACCTGTAGTATAGAGTTGGTGAAGGTGCTGTATACCTGTAGTATAGAGTTGGTGTAGGTCCTGTATACCTGTAGTGTATAGTTTTGAGGTCCTGTATACCTGTAGTGTATAGTTTGGGGTCCTATATACCTGTAGTATATAGTTGGTGGAGTTCCTGTATACCTGTAGTGTATAGTTTTGGGGTCCTGTATACCTGTAGTGTATAGTTTGGGGTCCTGTATACCTGTAGTATATAGTCTGTGGAGGTCCTGTATACCTGAAGTATATAGTTGGTGGAGGTCCTGTATACCTGTAGTGTATAGTTTTGGGGTCCTGTATACCTGTAGTGTAAAGTTTGGGGTCCTGTATACCTGTAGTATATAGTTGGTGGAGGTCCCATGCACCTGTAGTGTATAGTTTTGGGGTCCTGTATACCTGTAGTGTCCTGTATACCTGCAGGGTCGTATTTACCATTAGGCACCCATGGTCTGGTGCGTAGGGTAGCACCTTGCAGAGGGGCAGTACCCTCCCGTTCAGACTTGCCAAAAAATCTGGTGTCTTTTCGAGGGGGGTATGGCGGTATTGGTCATGTCTGGTATGGCGGTGTTATCCAGTCACAGTATGGCGGTATTGGTCAGATCTGGTGTGGCGGTGTTCTCCAGTCACAGTATGGCGGTATTGGTCAGGTCTGGTATAGTGGTTTTATCCAGTCACAGCATGGCGGTATTGGTCAGGTGTGGTATGGCAGTGTTATCCAGTCACAGTATGGCGGTATTGGTCAGGTCTGGTATGACAGTGTTATTACTGTGGATGTTGTGAGGCAGCTGCCCTAGCAACCATTGCTCCCTGTGAAAATGAAAGCAGTAATCCTATTGGTTGCTAAGGCTCCAACTGCCGTTTACTGCTGGAGACATGCAGCTAATTATATCACCTGTGTTTGCAGTGAGGAGATTTTCCCATTCATCTCTATGGGGCGCTCTTCCCCCTCCCCCTCCTCTCCTGTACATCTGGCGGGGACGGGACCTTCGAAATAACCTTCCCGGGCACCCAATGTATCCGTGGGCCAAATTTGGGGTCAAACGGTTCAAGCGTTTGGAAGTCTATTTGGGACAGACAGACAGACAGAAAGACTTTCATTTTTATGATATAGATATTAAACATTTTTTCACACAGATAAGAAATATACACTATTATATCTTATGTAATGTTTAATTTTACCTCCATAACACTTTGAGATACTTCAAACATACACTTTACATTAAAACATTGAACAACCTTGTTTTCAGAGACATCTTGAACAGCTTGGCTGAGCTGTATACTTTAATAGTAATAGTACAGAACTAATCTGAAATGTAATTCCCCAGAATAGGGTCTATGCTAAACAGCCATAACTGAGTACAATCAGTATCCTCCTCCACTCCAAGGCGGGTAAAACAGGCGCAGGTCCAAGAGGTAATAGTGATATAAAATATCATAAAATTTATTAAAAGAATTATGCCAGCGACACAACGCATTTCGAGACCGGTCCGGTCTCTTTATCAAGTGTCTCATTAGACACTTGATAAAGAGACCGGACCGGTCTAGAAACGCGTTGTGTCGCTGGCATAATTCTTTTATTTTATATCACTATTACCTCTTGGACCTGCACCTTTTTTACCCGCCTTAGAGTGGAGGAGAATACTGACTGTCTTTAATCTCTGTGGGGATTAGTCGGGAGTGGCTGCGGTTCATTCACATGCTATCAGTAAGAGTTGTGCCTTACATCAGCACAACCTACTCAGGTGAGAGTTCTATGTGCTTACTTTCCCCACTTCAGCCCTGTCTGAATTACGCTATGGAGCGCTGTCTTATATTTTGTTTCTATAACTCTGTACAAGATATTGCAGTATATTCAAAATATTACTCAGCTTTGTATATAATTTAATTCCAGGTGTAAGCGTAAGGCTTCCCTCAGACACGACTTTGGCATGGAATTTTTTGGCTACAAAAATGGCAAAAAACTGACAGCTTTTTTTCTGCTTTTTTGTGTTTTTATCTGGCAGTTGCCAATTGGCATATACGCATGGCATTTTCTATAGAGGGAAATTAGCGCCAATGTTTCTATGGAAAAACAACAAACTCCGGCAATGCTGCAATTTAAAAAAAACACCTGATACTGAAAACACCAAACTGCCCTGAAAAAATGCCACAGCAAAAAATGTCATGTACATATGGCATTTTATTTTTGCCCATTGAATCTCAGCTAACATTGAGCCTAAAAGATGCCATGTGCCAAATTTGGTGTATTTAGTAACAGTCTAAGGACTTCAATTCACCTTAAAATAGGTGCAAAGCCCTTGATAAATTTTCCCCTATGTGCCCCTAGAAGTGAGAAAAGAAATAAATGATCCACATTTTCAATGTTACACCATTGGTTGTGGATAAGCTGTGGAAAAGGTTCGTTTGTCTAATGTAGTGATGTAACTGAAAATAAAAACATACTTAGTGCAACTTTCCATCTAATGCATACTCAGCCCAGGAACTCTGTGTGTCATAAGCAATACTCTTACACTACATTTGCTATTTACAACAGTTCAAACCCCATTTGGAATCCTTCAAATTAATGCATGTGTTAACCTTTTGGTTGAAGGGGGGTGTTTGGAAATATAAAGTGTTTCTCACGCAAACCCCAGTGAAGAGTTTGTTACATTAGTCACACAACTAAACTTTTCAATTGAACTTTGGATCTGTATGCGGAAGAGTAAGTCAAGTTCAAGTAATGGGAAGGGACAGAGCCACCCAGGATCCCAGTGATTCACTTGCTGACAAGCTTAGAGTACTTTGTTACACACACGTTTCAGCATTAATTATGGCCCCACAATGCAGTTTCAATTATATGAAAATATTAGTGGTTCATCTGCGGTATTATAAAACCCCCTTTGTGTGCAATCCAAGCAGGTTTACTATATGTGAGTTGGATTTTTTTGTTTATATTGTAAACTGTAAGCAATAAAAAAAATCCCTAAAGATTTACTTTACGCACATGTAAGAAGTGCTATTTTACAAGGTTTTCTTTTTATCATTTTACGGACACTGGCAAAAAAAGAAAAATTGTTAGCGGGCAATGCGGTGCCATGGCCATCTCTTTTACCTACATCCTTGTTTTCTCAAACGGTTGGTGCTATCCTTAATAACACTCAGTGGAAAGCTGTCATGCCTGTGTAAACCCTCGCCTAGATTGGATGCTATTCCTCTGTTAGACAAGGCCAAAAGGTCAAAATCGATTTTAGAGGCCACCTGGTGGGTGTAGGCCATGAACTGACTCAAAAAAATTATATCAGAGCTGGATTAGCTGACCTTGCAGGGCTAGAGCCGGACTTAAACTAACTACAGACTGCGGCCTGGCAGGCCAGGCTCGGGGAGAGGCCAGAGTGGATGACCTGGTTAGCTGACCTCTTCAAACATCAGGAGCATTTTTTTGGCAGTTACCACGGAGATTGGACAGCCCAAGCCCCTCGTCCTGACTAAGTAAGGGGAAATGCTAAATCCTACCCCCTAGAAATGTCTATTAAAAATCCTGCTGCAGTGATCTATTCTGTACATACAACACAGACCATTATTTCTGAAAGATTAAGACTATATGATACACTAAAATGGTGACAACATTTCGTGTCAGATGTGACAACTTAATACAATTATATAGATTAAAAAGTTTACACTGATTTTGCCCTGAGGCTCCTTCAGGATAGGTGGTCGGGAACCTTGTGGAAGAAGAACGCTTTAAAGTAAATTAGTTAATTTAATTTAAAGAAGTCATAATGTTGCATAATACACCTGTAGCTTTTACATACCACTACATTGTTTTTAATCGTACACAATGATAACAGGTCAGTAATTCTGATATCATGTAGTGATACTGAAGATCAGGTTACAATTCAGATGTTTCTTAGTCTGTTTCTTGTTATGAAAAATAAATATACCTAGTTTTAGATTCATATATCCTCTCCACCCAAGCTTCAGTGTGTAAATATATATATATATATATATATATATATATATATATATATACACACACACAGCCCTTGCGCTCATAACTTTTATCTAGAGGTTACCCACACTTAAGTGAGCCCCAACGCACCCAATATTTTATTATTTATTCCAGATATACTACAGATATAGAGAAATAAAAATAAGGGAAGCAGCTACACTTAAGTTACTATCAGTACTCCTGGAAGTTGCTCCCGAGTATTGTTAAGTAGACTTTCTTAGGCAAATAACAATTGCATGGTGTGGCTCATAAAAGGGACATAACATCAAAAACACAATCAGTCAAGCAAATCAGTGGACAGATAAGTATATAAATACATCATACATGTAATTATTACTCCCAGGTATAAAATAAGTAGGTGTAAATTCAAAGAGTAGGAAACCGTCCGGCTTTGTCTGTAGCACATACATGTGCATCTTAATATGAACCTGTCACATTGAAAAGACAGTCCAATCTGCAAACATCACATTATAGAGCAGGAGGAGCTGAGCAGACTGACATATAGTTTTGTAGGAAAGGTTAGAGAATATTTTGTGATTAATTCATGTAACCTTCTGCTCCTTCTGGGCTTAGTAGTCATATGGGCGGCCCTTCTCAGTCACTGACAGATTATGGCTGTTCTACACAGACCAATGACTTTGTGTAAGCAAGTGCCGATGTGCTAGATCGGTAATCGCTTACTGAGTCCATATATGGCCTGATATTTGTGCAGCAAGGGCTGTATATATCGTTATTTATTATATAATTCTGAACTAATAAACTACACATACCTCCTCACACTCCCTGATGTCCCGCTAGCTTCGGTCCCCTCCCCATAGTGTCTGAAAAGTCAGGCAGCTCAGCCAATCACTGGCCATGGCAGTCCTGGACAATGATTGGCTGAGCGGCCTGTCAGTTCAGAGAAGCTGCAGCATGTGGTACCAGGAAGAGAGCAGAAGGCCGAAGGAGACCAGGAGTGCGGACAGGTAATGTATGAACAGTTTATTTAATAGTCAGCTTATTACATGTTGTGATGTGCAGTTTGCGGCCAATGATAAATCAGCCTGATTGAGGCAATTATTGCTCTGTGTAATAGGGCTCTACTCCATGTTCATGGCTAACAATGAGTAGCACTGCCCAAAAGACTGATAGCCCAGAAGTGGCTACAGATTGGATTGCTTTGTCAGCGTGACAGGTTCCCTTCAATGTGTAGCCCCATGGTCATTGCACAGTAACTTCCCCCATATTTCAGAGTACAGTGCTGTTCTATGTGTTCCCAGAATGGTGGCCCTATTCTGCTAGCAATCTGCTGTTCTAAGGCAGTGCCTGGCATTTTTCTAAAAAGAAATTCACATACATGTAACATATTTTTTCATAGCAAATCTGCATCAAGTCTGCACATTTTTGTGTGTATTTTCTGCAAAGAAATAGCAATTTTGAACCACTCCGAGCAATGGCATGTACTCTATGTCTCATTGTAGTTCCATTGCGGTATCACTGCGAGTAGAGCACTGTATGTGTTTGTATTCGTTATGAGTAGAGATAAGCGAACTTTTCAAAAGTTAGTTTCAACCAGACTTCTGGATTTTTTTGAAAAGTTCGGTTCGACCGAATTTCGGATTTCTTCGGCTTTCATAGTTTAAAGCATCTATATGATACGAGGGTAGTGTATTTGGTTGAATTTAGGGCTCTACATGTCAGTAACATCATTATCCTTTCAATTTCTCAAAGTAAATTTTTTTTTTTTAGACTTCAATATTCACCAATACAGGGTCTATGCAGGAAATTCACTATTACAGGGTCTATGCAGACCTTGTATTCTACACACATGCACAAGGTATATTTGTGCCTCAGGATAACACTTATGCACTCACTTATATAACACATATACACTCTCACAAGGGTGACCGTATCTGTAAAGCACGTTTTTGTTCTGTGCACCCTTTGCTCTCCTATGCCTAATCTATCTATCTTTCGCCCTATCTATTTTTCTCAATCATTATATGTTTGTCCTCTCCGCTTTCCTAATAATCTTTTGGTCTTTGCTTTTGTACAATATCTTCTCAGTAGTCAGTACAGCAGCGTACAGCAGCAGCAGCAGCGTTTTATCACTGACAAGCTCTGTGCACTGCTAAGTCTCCTTCCTCTCTCTCTCTGCAAACTGCGTTGTGCGGTCATGTGACCGCTCCTCTTAAAGCAATACCGACGTCACACAGGGGTTGGGCTAGTGCAAGATCCCTGCTCATTGGATTTTTTCCGGGCATCATGGGAAAGCGCTTTTCCCAGCCGGAACACTTCCTGCTTTCTAAAATGGCGACTTCCAAAAATCCGAATCCGACCGGACTCTGACTTTTGGAAAAATCCGAACGGGATCCCATACCAGCTGAACCGGTTCACTCATCTCTAGTTATTGGCGGTAACATCCCAGTGGTATTGGAATATAAACAATACTATGCCCTATTCAGAAGAACGGAAGCAATATTTACATGACAGAATTAGAAGAATACTGTGCTCTGCTTTGACACAGCAGGCTACTAGAAGAATGGGATTCCTCTTTAAAAAATACGGATCCGTTAAACGTATGCTGAAAATGCAGTGTGAACCCAGCCTAAGAATAAGTGACATAAATTCATGTTAAGAGTTGTTCAAATAACAATTTTACCATCTTTCAAGTAGTAGTTATAGAGGTAGAAGTAGTAATAGTACTAATATAAGCATCAGTAGTTATAGAAGTAGTAATAGTAGTAGAATGAGGAGTAATAGTAGTAGTAGTAGTAGTAGAATTATAAGTAGTAATCGAGTAATAGTATTAATAGAAGTAGCTGTAGAAATAGTAGTAGTAGTAGTAAAAGTTATAGAGGTAGAAGTAGTAATCAAAAGTATCAGTTATTCTAGAAGTAGTAATAGTAGTAGAATGAGTAGTAGAAGTAGTAGTAGTAGTAGTAGTAGTAGTAGTAGTAGTAGTAGTAGTAGAATTAATAGAGGTAGAAGTAGTAATAAAGTAATAGTACCTTGTTTCCCCAAAAATGAGACAGTGTCTCATATATATTTTTGCTCCCAAAGATGCATTATGTCTTTTTCCCCCTGTCCTGACTCTCTCATCACAGTCCCATCAGTCCTGACTCTCCCCTCACTGTCCCATCAGTCCTGTCACTGTCCCATCATTCCTGGCTTTCCCCTTTCTGTCCCATCAGTCCTTTCTCTCCACTCACTCTCCCATCAGTCCTGTCTCTCCCCTCACTGTCCAATCAGTCCTGTATCTCCCCTCACTGTCCCATCAGTCCTGACTCTACCCTCACTGTCCCATCACTCCTGTCTCTCCCCTCACTGTCCCATCAGTCCTGTCACTGTCCCATCATTCCTGACTTTACCCTCACTGTCCCATCAGTCCTTTCTCTCCTCTCACTGTCCCATCAGTCCTTTCTCTCCCCTCACTGTCCCATCAGTCCTTTCTCTCCCTTCACTCTCCCATCAGTCCTGACTCTCCCCTCACTGTCCCATCAGTCCTGTCTCTCCCCTCACTGTCCCATCAGTCCTGTCTCGCCCCTCACTCTCCCATCAGTCCTGACTCTCCCCTCACTCTCCCATCAGTCCCGACTCTCCCCTCACTGTCCCATCTGTCCCGACTCTCCCCTCACTGTCTCATCAGTCCTGACTCTCTTCTCACTGTCCCATCAGTCCTGTTTCCCCCTCACTGTCACATCAGTCCCGACTCTCCCCTCACTGTCCCATCAGTCCTGTTTTTCCCCTCACTGTCCCATAAGTCCTGACTCTCCCCTCACTCTCCCATCAGTCCTGTCTCTCCCCTCACTCTCCCATCAGTCCTTTTTCCCCCTCACTGTCCCATCAGTCCTGTCTCCCCCCCCCCTGACTGTCCCATCAGTCCTGTCTTTCCCCTCACTGTCCCATCAGTCCTGACTCTCCCCTCACTCTCCCATCAGTCCTGTCTCTCCCCTCACTGTCCCATCAGTCCTTTTTCCCCCTCACTGTCCCATCAGTCCTGACTCTCCCCTCACTGTCCCATCAGTCCTGTCCCCCCCTTCACTGTCCCATCAGACCCTTCACTGTCCCATCAGTACCTTCACTGTCCCATCAGTCCTGTCTCTCCCCTCACTGTCCCATCAGTCCTGTCTCTCCCCTCACTGTCTCATCGGTCCTATCTCTCCCCTCACTGTCCCATCAGTCCTTTTTCCCCCTCACTGTCCCATCAGTCTTGTCTCTCCCCTCACTGTCCCATCAGTCCTGTCTCTCCCCTCACGGTCCCATCAGTTCTCTCTCTCCCCTCACGGTCCCATCAGTCCTGTCTCTCTCCTCACTGTCCCATCAGTCCTGACTTTCCCCTCACTGTCCCATCAGTCCTTTCTCTCCCCTCACTGTCCCATCAGTCCTGACTCTCCCCTCACTGTCCCATCAGTCCTGACTCTCCCCTCACTGTCCCATCAGTCCTGACTCTCCCCTCACTGTCCCATCAGTCCTTTCTCTCCCCTCACTGTCCCATCAGTCCTGTCTCTCCCCTCACTGTCCCATCAGTCCTGTCTCTCCCCTCACTGTCCCATCAGTCCTGTCTCTCCCCTCACTGTCCCATCAGTCCTGTCTCTCCCCTCACTGTCCCATCAGTCCTGTCTCTCCTATCACTGTCCCATCAGTCCTGCCTCTCCCCTCACTGTCCAATCAGTCCTAAATCTCCCCTCACTGTCCCATCAGTCCTAAATCTCCCCTCACTGTCTGGTCCTGCTCAGGACTGATCCATGTACCTCTGCTGGGTAACAGCATTGTGGTGCAGAGACAAGTGTGAGACCATGTTGATCGCACAAAGTGGCGACTGCTAGACATCTAGGTGGAGAAAGCGGCATGGCTGTTATGTCCTCCCTATTCCTAAAACTAAACCTTGCTAAGACTGAGCTTCTTGTATTCCCTCCCTCTGCTAACCGCCCCCCCACCTGATATCTCCATCTCTGTCTGTGGTGCAACCATAACCCCTGGACAACAAGCCCGCTGCCTTGGGGTTATGTTTGACTCGGATCTGTCCTTCACTCCTCATATTAAATCTCTTTCATGTTCCTGTAATCTGCATCTAAAAAACATCTCTAAAATCCGTCCCTTTCTTACTGTCGATTCAGCTAAAACTCTCATTGTCGCTCTGATTCATTCCCGTCTAGATTACTACAATTCCCTACTAATCGGCCTTCCTTCCTCTAAACTCTCCTCTCTCCAGTCCATTCTCAATACAGCGGCCAGGCTCATCTCCCTGTCCAGCCGCTTTACCGATGCCTCCCCCCTATGCCAGTCATTACATCGGCTCCCTATTAAACACAGGATACAATACAAACTCCTCCTGCTCACCCACAAAGCGCTCCACAGTGCTGCATTTCCCTATATCTCCTCCCTCATATCTATCTACTGCCCTAGCTATGCCTTACGCTCCTCTAACGACTTATGACCAGGGGCGGTCTTGGCTTTTCTGGGGCCCAAAGTGAAGTTAGGTCTGGGCCCCCCCCTCGACACGCACTCCACAACAATAGACCGCTGAGTGCTGCCCCCAGTAGTATATACCCCTTGTGCGCAGCTGCCAGTAGTATATACCCCTTGTGTGCTTCCCCTCAGTAGTATATACCCTTGTGTGCTTCCCCCAGTAGTGTATAGACACCTGTGTGTTCCCCTGGTTATATATAGCCCCCCCAAAAGTATATAGACCCCCTGTGTGCTGTCCCAGTTGTATATAAACCCCCTGTGTGCTGCCCCCAGTCGTATATTCCCCGTGTGCTGCCCCCAGTTGCATATACCCCCTGTGTGCTTCCCTACTAGTATATAGACCCCCTGTGTGCTCCCCCACTTGTATATAGCTCCCCTGTGTGCTCCCTCAGTGATATATAGCCCCCGTGTGTGCTCCCCTACTTGAATATAGACCTCATGTGTGCTCCCCCACTTGGAAATATACCCCAGTGTGCTCCTCCAGTGGTATATAAACCCCCTGTGTGGTTCCCACAGTAGTATATAGACCCCCTGTGTGCTCCCCCAGTAGTATATAGACCACTATGTGCTCCTCCAGCAGTATATAGACCCCCTGTGTGCTCCCCCAGTTATATATAGACCCCCTGTGTGCTGCCCCCAGTAGTATATAGACCCCCTGTGTGCCCCACCAGTAGTATATAGACCCTCTGTGTGTTCCCCCAGTAGTATATAGACCCCCTGTGTGCCCCACCAGTAGTATATAGACCTCTGTGTGCTCTTCCAGTAGTATATAGACCCCCTGTGTGCTGCCCCAGTAGTATATAGACCCCTGTGTGCCCCCCAGTTATATATAGACCCAATGTGTGCTGCCTCAGCAGTATATAGACCCCCTGTGTGGCCCACTAGTATTATAAAGACTCTTGTGTGTTCCCCCAGTAGTATATAGACCCCCTGTGAGCCCCACCAGTAGTATATAGACCCCTGTGTGTTCCCCCAGTAGTATATAGACCCCCTGTGTGCCCCACCAGTAGTATATAGAACCCTGTGTGCTACACCAGTAGTATATAGACCCCCTGTGTGCTCCCCCAGTAGTATATAGCCCCCCTGTGTGCTCCCCCACTTGGATATAGACCTCCTGTGTGCTCCCCCAGTTGTATATAGACCCCATTCTGCTGCCCCAAGTAGTATATAGACCCCCTGTGTGCTGACCCAAGTAGTATATAGACCCCTCTGTGAAGCTCCAGTAGTCTATAGCCCCCCCGTGTGCTCCCCCAGTTATATATAGCCCTCCTGTGTCTTCCCCATTATATAGCCCCACTGTGTGCTCCCCACATTTATATAGACCCCCACTGTGCGCTCTCCCAGTTAGACAGGCCCCTGTGTGCTCCCCCTCCCATATAGTATATCACACAATAAAACAAACACTTATACTCACCTGGGTCCGGTTGTCTCCTCTTCTCTTCACTCTTGTGGCCGCGCTCCCCTTCTCCTGGTGCCGATGCTCCAGTGATGTCACTGCAGCACCAACACCACAAGGACAGAGCGGCCACTTGTGACCGCAGGTAAAACACTTCCTGCGGCCACAAGAGTGACTGACAGGAAGGGAGCCGATGGCTCCCGCCCTGTCAGTGCTGCTGCTGCATGTAACTGTGAGCACTCAGTACGAGTGCTCATAGTTCCAGTTCAGATCACGGCAGCGAGTGGGGCAGCGGCCCTGTCTAGCGGTCTTGAGCACAAGAGAAGAGCAGGGCATGGGGGCCCCCCTGGATGTTGGGGGCCCTAAGCGATTGCTTGGGGCGCTTGGTGCCAAAGACCGCTACTGCTTATGACTAACACCCACCTTGATCCGCACCTCTCAAAACTCCCAAAACTTTAAACGTGCCCTGAAAACTCATCTGTTCAAGCAGGCTTACCAGGTCCCCTAATTTAACTGCTACCCTCAAACCCCTCCCCCCCCCACTATCACCACCACACACACACACTGACACATACATACATACATACATACACACACACACACCAAGCATCTAAGCACTTAGACCTGTGCATGCAGGCATTGGTTGGTGACAGGTTCACCCACCCTTACCTGCACTGCCTTATTTATAAAGATGGCTGGACCATAAGAACAATGAAGCACTTTGCCCCTCTGCCATTTTGTCTCAAACCCCCTCCTAATGCTCATGCATGCGAGCAGGGCTCTCACTCCTCATGTATGGATAATTATATGTATATCTCTGTAACGTCTATTTTTGTCTATGTATGTACCCTCAGAATTGTAAAGTGCTGCAGAATCTGTTGGCGCTATATAAATAAAAATGATTATTATTATAGTAGAAACAGTAATAATAGTAGTAGTTATAGTAGTAGAAGCAATAGTAGTAAAAGAGATAGTAGTAGTAGTAGTAGTAGAAGTAGGTATAGAAGTAGTAATACTAGTAGTAGCCAGGGCCGGATTGATGGGAGGGCACCCGGGGCACGTGCTTCGGGGCCCCCACCACTTAGGGGCCCCCACCAGCGCAGAACCCGGAAGCAGAGTTCCGGGTTCAGGCTGGTGGATCTATGGCAGGGGTGGGGAACTCTGTTCCGCGAGCCGCATCAGACCCCCAACATCTCCTGATGCAGCCTGTGTCCAGCGGCCACTAGACACACGAGAGTGCTGTGCCTGACAGCTCCTCTCAGGCGTCGCATGATGAAATGACATCATCGCGCGACGCCTGCTGGAGAAAACTTGCGCTACAGGAGATGACAGAGGATTTGGCCAGCTCTGGAGTGAGGAAAGGTGAGTGAGGATTGGAGGGCGGGGAGGGGGAAGTGAACTAGAGCTACCAGGACACCACTGGGGGGAGGGGGGAGAACTACAGATACCAGGACACCACTGGGGAGGTAGGGAGAAATACAGCTACTAGGACACCACTGGGGGAGGACTACAGAACTACAGCTACCAGGACACACCTGGGTGGGTGGGTAGGGAGAACTACAGTTACCAGGACACCACTGGGGGTGGGAGAACTACAGCTACAGGACACCACAGGGGGTGAGGGGTGGGAGAACTACAGCTACCAGGACACCACTTGGGGGGAGAACTTTAGAACTACAGCTACCAGGACACCACTGGGGGGGGGAGAAGTACAGCTACCAGGACACCACCGGGGGGGGGGGGAGAAGTACAGCTACCAGGACACCACTGGGGATGGTGGGGTTAACTACAGCTAGCTACTAGGACACCACTGGGGGGTTACTGCAGCACTACAACTGTTCAAAAATCATTGGCCATCAGCCGTGCATCGCTGCGTTTAATAGTGATGTGCGACCGATGGCTGATCGAGCCTTATAATAGGCTCTGTAAGCAAACGCCTATCTAGCAGAATGGCACTACTTAATGTAATATGGCCATAACACAGTAGGTAAGAACCCAGAGAAAGTGCTGGGTTTTTAACACAAACACAACGTGAGAACACTGAGCCCTCCCACTCCTGTCTCTAGGGCCTGGTATCTTCCTCTACACTGCAGCCACAGAGGAGGATGCTGAAAAACACAGCCAGGAGCGAGGGGTCGGTGCTAAGTCGCCTACTCGCCTACAGTAAGTGGGCATCTGTATAGATCACAGTATAGTTTGTTTTTTTTTTGGGGGGGGGGGGGGGCGGCAACAAGATTGTCGCCCGGGGCCTCCACCAACCTTAGTCCGGCCCTGGTAGTAGCAGAAGTAGTATTAGTTAGAGAGGTAGTAGTAGTAATGGTACTAGTAAAAGTACTAGTAGTTATAGAAGTAGTAGTGGTAATAGTAGTAGGAGTAGTAGTTATAGATATAGCCAAAATAATAATAGTAGCATAAGTAGCATTAATTATAGAGATAGAAGTAGTAGTAGTAGTATAGTAGTAGTAGTAGTAGTGTTGGCAGTAGTCATAGCAATAGTAGTAGTAGTAGTAGTAGTAGTAGAAGTAGGTATAGAAGTAGTAATAGTAGTAGCAGAAGTAGAAGTAGTTATAGAGGTAGTAGTAGTAATGGCAGTAGTTATAGCAATAGTAGTAGTAGTAGTAGTAGTAGTGATGGCAGTAGTCATAGCAATAGTAGTAGTAGTAGAAGAAGTAGGTATAGAAGTAGTAATAGTAGTAGCAGAAGTAGAAGTAGTTATAGAGGTAGTAGTAGTAATGGCAGTAGTTATAGCAATAGAAATAGTAGTACTAGTAATGCCAGTAGTAGTAGTAGTAGTAGTGATGGCAGTAGTCATAGCAGTAGTAGTAGTAGTAGTAGTAGTAGTAGTAGTAGTAGTAGTAGAAGTAGGTATAGAAGTAGTAATAGTAGTAGCAGAAGTAGAAGTAGTTATAGAGGTAGTAGTAGTAATGGCAGTAGTAGTAGTAATGGCAGTAGTTATAGCAATAGTAGTAGTAGTAGTAGTAGTGATGGCAGTAGTCATAGCAATAGTAGTAGTAGTAGTAGTAGTAGTAGTAGTAGTAGTAGAAGTAGGTATAGAAGTAGTAATAGTAGTAGCAGAAGTAGAAGTAGTTATAGAGGTAGTAGTAGTAATGGCAGTAGTAGTAGTAATGGCAGTAGTTATAGCAATAGTAGTAGTAGTAGTAGTAGTAGTGATGGCAGTAGTCATAGCAATAGTAGTAGTAGTAGTAGTAGTAGTAGAAGAAGAAGTAGGTATAGAAGTAGTAATAGTAATAGCAGAAGTAGAAGTAGTTATAGAGGTAGTAGTAGTAATGGCAGTAGTAGTAGTAATGGCAGTAGTTATAGCAATAGTAGTAGTAGTAGTAGTAGTAGTAGTAGTGATGGCAGTAGTCATAGCAATAGTAGTAGTAGTAGTAGAAGAAGAAGTAGGTATAGAAGTAGTAATAGTAATAGCAGAAGTAGAAGTAGTTATAGAGGTAGTAGTAGTAATGGCAGTAGTAGTAGTAAAGGCAGTAGTTATAGCAATAGTAGTAGTAGTAGTAGTAGTAGTAGTAGTAGTAGTAGTAGTAGTAGTAGTGATGGCAGTAGTCATAGCAATAGTAGTAGTAGTAGTAGTAGTAGAAGAAGAAGTAGGTATAGAAGTAGTAATAGTAATAGCAGAAGTAGAAGTAGTTATAGAGGTAGTAGTAGTAATGGCAGTAGTAGTAGTAATGGCAGTAGTTATAGCAATAGTAGTAGTAGTAGTAGTAGTAGTAGTGATGGCAGTAGTCATAGCAATAGTAGTAGTAGTAGTAGTAGTAGAAGAAGAAGTAGGTATAGAAGTAGTAATAGTAATAGCAGAAGTAGAAGTAGTTATAGAGGTAGTAGTAGTAATGGCAGTAGTAGTAGTAATGGCAGTAGTTATAGCAATAGTAGTAGTAGTAGTAGTAGTAGTAGTGATGGCAGTAGTCATAGCAATAGTAGTAGTAGTAGTAGAAGAAGAAGTAGGTATAGAAGTAGTAATAGTAATAGCAGAAGTAGAAGTAGTTATAGAGGTAGTAGTAGTAATGGCAGTAGTAGTAGTAAAGGCAGTAGTTATAGCAATAGTAGTAGTAGTAGTAGTAGTAGTAGTAGTAGTGATGGCAGTAGTCATAGCAATAGTAGTAGTAGTAGTAGTAGTAGAAGAAGAAGTAGGTATAGAAGTAGTAATAGTAATAGCAGAAGTAGAAGTAGTTATAGAGGTAGTAGTAGTAATGGCAGTAGTTATAGCAATAGAAATAGTAGTACTAGTAATGACAGTAGTAGTAGTAGTAGTAGTCGTCGTAGTAGTAGTAGTAGTAGTAGCTGTAGCAGAAGATATATTTGGTAGGTTTCCAGTACTCACATGAAGATTAGACACAGATGAATCCTGATCACGGCTCAGAAGCGTGCAATCAATGTAAAAAGTGTATTTTTCTGCTTTGCTTAATTGCAAGTAAACTGAAATGGCTGGAGGTGCTGAAAATAGACTGCAAACATGGCGATTAGCATATTGGACAGAAAAATCTGGAAATCCATTGAATATATTGCATGCAGAAATGCAACAAACCTCAATAAGGAGTGAGCAATGAAATGTCATAGTGAAAAATAAGCTAGATGGATGTTGGCTCCTGTTGGTTTCTTGAACTGTACTGACTAGTAAAGGTAAATATTCATATATTTGCTTTTTGCTTCTTTGAAGTCTTACACTGATAGTGTTATAAATGGTGACAGATTAGTGATGTGAGGATGGCTTCATTGGCATTGGCATTCAGATGTTTAGAACAAAGACACACCATATACTTTTTTGCAAATTTAGATATGTCCTTCTGTGTTTTTCCAACGGTAAATGAAGGGAGCCATTCTTTGCCAGCATTCTTACATATATTTTACTTTGAGATGTTTGCAACTTACTCCTAGCCATGTCATTTGTTTCCCTGTGCGGTCAATATCAGCACTTTCTGGCCTCATACAGTCATTCAGCATAGATTTCAGCTGTGTTTCACACCAGTGTACTGCCATAAGTCACAGTAAATCTAATGGGCTGCCACATTCTTTTTATGACTTGCTTAACCCACTTTTTCTAAAGTGGCAAGTACTGTAAAGCCATCAAAAAGTGGCAACTGTGCATTCTGCATATTTAGTTACACCAGGAACCTGCCATAAATACTTTATAATTTCCCCTACTATTTCTATACTGGTTCTATCAAGCTGTGGAAAGCATCAAAAGGGTTCTCTGGCCATACATTGCTGCCCTTCCATAGGAAATAATAAAGATGCTACTCTTATCTCACCACGCTCCCCTGGGGTTCTTCTGTAGCATCTTCAGGTCTCGTTGCCACTTCTGTGATTGACCCGCCATAGCAGTGACAGCCCACTCAGTCAGTCACTGGCCTTGCCGCTGTCCTGTCTCAGTCAGTGATTGGCTGAGCAGATTGTCACTGCCGAGACGTGTCCAACTCTGAAGTGGCGGTGTTCAGCAGGGTACCCGGAGACACCGTGGGAGGACACTGTGGGAGCATGGTGAGGTAAGAATGGCATCTTTATTATTTTCTACAGAAGGGCAGCAATATATAAAAAGTTTTCCATGGCCAGAGTACCCCTTTACGCATCAACTGAACAGTCAGCTCTAGGAATATATAGCAGGAAAAACAGGAAGGCTCAAGGGTCTCTGTGACTTTGAGAAGGGTCAAACTGTTATGGCTAGGAGACTGAGTCAGAACATATCCAAAATAGCAGACCTTGTTCCTGGTATGTAGTGGTCTTGCAGCAGAGTACCTCTACTTCCCCTGACTACTGCTGCAAGTGCCATAAACATTAGAACTGCACCACAGAGCAATGGATGAAGATGGATACTTTACATCATGTAAACAGCCATATGCACATGTATTGTCCACCTGTAAAAGTGATGGTACCAGCATGAGAAGAAGGCACACTTCCAACTTTCCTAGATCTCAGGCTGATTGCACATCTGTGGGATGTTCCTATGTTCTCTATAGGGAGGTATGAGAGTGATTTTTATTTTTTTTTCTCTCTCCAGCAACTTCATCTCTCTGTGGAGTGTTGGGAGAACCAAAAACACTTTATACTGACAGCTAAACTTGGTGCAAGCGGCCAACAAAAGTATAGAGTGTATGGAGACCTTAAAGGGGTTGTCCGGCGAAAAAAAATTATTCACAGAATAACACACATTACAAAGTTATACAACTTTGTAATGTATGTTATGTCTGTGAATGGCCCCCTTCCCCGTGTCCCACCACCCCCACCCGTGTACCCGGAAGTGTGGTGCGCTATACATTACCTGTCGCGTGCCGACCACGGTCTCCGATCGTCAGCAGTGACGTCTTCTTCGGGAGCTTGGCGGATCTTCCCGAGTGCCGGCCGCCCTCTGCAGCGTCATCCGAAGCTCAGCCGCGATTGGCTGAGCATAACTGTGCTCAGCCAATCGCGGCTGAGCAGCTGATGACGTGGCCGCGTCATCAGCCGCTCAGCCGCGATTGGCTGAGCACAGTTATGCTCAGCCAATCGCGGCTGAGCTTCGGATGACGCTGCAGAGGGCGGCCGGCACTCGGGAAGATCCGCCAAGCTCCCGAAGAAGACGTCACTGCTGACGATCGGAGACCGTGGACGACACGAGATGCGGTGAGTATAATGCACCACACTTCCGGGTCTAGCGTGGGTGGGGGGAAACACGGGGAAGGGGGCCATTCACAGACATAACATACATTACAAAGTTGTATAACTTTGTAATGTGTGTTATTCTGTGAATATTTTTTTTTCGCCGGACAACCCCTTTAAGGGTCCTATTACAAGGGCCAATGACGGCCCAATCAATACTGTAAACAAGCACCGATCTGCTAGATCCGCTGATCGTTCTCTTACATAGAGCGATAATTGGCTAAATCGGGCTGATTTAGCCGATTTTTGCTCTGTGTAATAGGGCCCTAAGAATTTCCAAGACCTTTCCAAGTGATCCGCAGCAGATTAGATCTAAATAACTTAACACAGCATCAAATCTGCACCATCAAATCTGCTGCAGATCTGCTGCGGATCTGGTATATGTGAAGGCATCCTTAAGGTATAATGTAGATTGCACTCCAGTGGCCTTCCCCTATTACGAGCAATAAGTCTGACAATCTAACAAACTTTGCACCCACCTAACGTGCTGATCTGATCAGTGGGCTGCTATGGATAGAACACTTGTAAAGTTAGACATGGTTATTCACAAAGCTCCCAGGACTGATCTGACAATAATTTTCTGAAGATTATGCATCGACACCAATACTGTTTTTGGGTTGGCAATTACATCAGAATAAAGATATCAATGGCCTTTTTGCACCAGAACAAATCTGTCTTATAAGTTTGGATAAGTTTTCAATCATAGTTACATTTAATGAAAAGGTTGCTGTCAGTTTTGTTCCACAAACAGAAAGCTCTTCTCATGTATGTGCCATGGGTAAGTAACTGAAAGGACAGGGAGACACGCCACATAATGAGTCTCAACCTCTCAGCTCTAATGATCAGAAAGGAGGGCATCTTGTATTGATCGGGAAGAAAGTGCTCCAGGGTAAGTCTGGCTGGCTTCACGCACCTTCAGTCTTCCGTTGCTTGTAGAGAAACACCAAAGAATAGCAGTACAATTATTAGCAGTGAATACATCCTAATCTAAAGCTTGCACGCCCATAAGTTAAACTTGAGGCGAACATGAAGTACATCACTAATATAAGGTGACAGAGGATCAATAGGCGAAGAGCTGCATGCTTTATGCTATTTCACTCCAAGGAAATCTCTACCACAATGAAATTCCCTTAAAGGAACAAGATTCAAGACTGTGATATATTAGAGCAAATTATATCATAGACCCTCATGCAATGTAATAGGTGTTACAAACCAGCATGGGCCAGTATGGGCCAAAAGCATGGATGAACTGAAATGATATAAAATATTACTCAGCATATGATATATTGTATGCAAAGAAATAATTGCGTTTTATAAAACATTTTCTTAAACATCTTTATGTCTTTGTATTCACAAGGTTCTACAGAACATTTTGGTAATTTGCTTTCTGGAGAATCATTTCTCTCACTTTGTGATCCATAATGCTTGGTTTTTGACAAGTCAATTGACACTTATGAACAAGAATGCTAATATGTTAGTAACTAATAACTTAGAATGTAGATACAATAGAAAAACATAGATGCTTTCATCCAATAACAGTGTCACGCCTTGTGTGTGGTATTACTACACGGCTCCATATACATCAGGGGAAATAAGTTGTAATGCCACAAACAAACTCACTACGGGAAGACAGAAAAATGTTTAGTTTTTTTTTGTTTGTTTGTTTTCTACTCCTAAATAACCCCTTTAAGAAATAAAACCACCCAACCAAACCCAAATTATATATATATATAATTATATATAAATTAAATATATATAAGTATATATTTACCTGTGCCCTCCATCTCCATAGTATTCATTAGCACTCGTGAACTCTCACAGGGCTATATGGTGTCTTATACATGTCCTTAAATGTTTCTACCCTTTATTGTCTATGACTTAACTAGAAAACTAGACAACACAGTTTCTAAATGAAAACAGACGTATACATATAGGTTAGATTTTCCTGACTTACTAATGGGTGAGCACAGTATGGAGTTGGCACATATGGTTATTAGCCAGAGATTTGAGCGTCTGCGCAGGTTATGGCCACACTCCCGATGTGAGGGAACAGGAGCACAAGGTGGGTACTGAGGGATTCCCTGCGCTTCACTTATTAGGTGCTCTGTCCAGATAAATAGGGATGCCACATAATCGATAAGAAACCCACAGCTGTCACTTACCCTAAGCTTGATCCTGACATACAAATAACTGGAACTGTCACTTCAAACAGGATTTCCCTTTGTATTAATGACAGTTTTCTACCATGGCAGAATGCATTAACCCCTTTATTGCTGAGGGGCCACACAATGCATAGGAAACATACATCTGGAAACAATGACAATAACATTACATATAATAAGAAAGAAATTGTTATCAACTGTCATCTAAACGGCATTTATCATTTTTGATTTCCTTAGAAAGATACATCTTTAGATAGCTTTTGCCAGCAGATTTCAATTATTACAATACAAAAGAATACGACCTGCAGCAAAATCTGCATTTGGCACAGATTTGAAAAAAAAAAAATTATGGCCATTTCCACACCATTAAATGGGGACTCCTATACCCTAGTCTTACATATTCTGGTAACATTCTCCTCATTTCACTGTGTGTGGCCTTAGAAGGGTGAAACTGCTCAATATTGATCAATTGTATAAGCTCAGAAATCTATATAAAGGTCAGCTAGTACTAGCATGCAATGATCAGTTCTAGTCATACATTAAACTTCTGATGGTCTTCCACTCAGAACTGTTTGTAAAAGTGAAGCCATAATGAGAACAACATTTTGCTTCTCAGCTGCCATAAGGCTGTGATAATCCTTGAAGTAGAAGTGACCACAGTGATCACAGCACAAGGAAATGTTTGCCTAGCCTAACACTGGCCAAGGTAGTCCACAGCTGAGAACTGTTTAGTTGAGACCAGGTACTAGGAAATCTAATTCAGTGAGGACCCCAAGAAGGTCAAAATGACAGCAGCAGGGGGTTCAATTATTATTCTGATTCAATGGGGAAGGCATGCATTATGGTCTCATGTGTGTATTTGGGCCATAGCAGTAAATGTCATTGTTAGGCTATGTTAACACAATGTAAAAAAAAAAGTCCAATGCACACAGTGAATAAAATGATGGACGTTATCTGCACAGATGACAAAATAATAATCATATCAATTCTTTTCGGATGTCCTTTCACTGTTTTTACTATTAAGTTCAATTGACTTTTTAATTAAAGACACACCCAAAGGGCAACAGTCCCCCTAATCTATAATAATGTACCAGCAGCTAATATTGCACTGATGGGCGACCAATTCTCAAAATAACGGATGTAATTTTGGACTCAGAATGACGGACGTCATTTTTAAGATTATAAACGAACATAGCCTTACATAGTTACATAGTTAATAAGGTTGAAAAAAGACAAGAGTCCATCAGGTTCAACCTAGAGAAACATTACTGTACTGACCCAGAGGAAGACAAAAACCCCTATGAGGCAGATGACAATTGCCCCATCACAGGGAGAAAATTCCTTCCTGACTCCAATGGCGATCAGAATAATCCCTGGATAACCGCCTTATTACATGAAATCTAATGGCCATAACTTGTAATATTATATTTTTCAAGAAAAGCATCCAAGCCTTCCTTATTAGTGGCTGGGACCGACTCTAATGTAAAGAAAAAATGTACCACAAATGGCTATTAGGACAGACATTTCATAACTGGTCTCTTTACACTTGCCATATTCTGTAATATATGTGATTATGGGCTTGAATAAATTACTAGTATAATTTACGCAAAATTTACTGGTTATAAATCACAATAAATCTACTATGTTGCTAGTGGCCCTGACCTTTTAATTGTCAGTTTTAAAAAGTAATGGCAGATGCTCATAACCAGCAACAAGTCCCACATTTCTGGGCAAAGGAGACCTGCTCAAGCTCAAAATAGGGATTTCCTTCCTACGAGGAAAAAGAGGAAGATGACTGTATCTGTGTGGACCTTTTTATGCTCAGAATAGAGCAGTCTGACAGCAGTGAGTGCTGCATTGTGGTGCTGCCTTGATAGGAGCATTGAGAAGGTATTAAAAGAAGGAGGTAGCAACTGATCCAGCCCCAGGTGAGATGCCCCAGTGGGCAAGGAAGATATCTGGGCTTTGCGCAATAAGCAAAGGTTATTTCTGTCTAAGGGTCCTATTAAATGGGTCGAATACGGCCCAATCATTTTAGTAAGTGGAGCACTCGTTTACTGGATCTATTAGCAGGGAGAGGTAAGGTATAAGGTGCTTGGGCAATCATCAGCCGTCGGCCACGCATCGCTATTACACGTAGCAATGCAGTCGGAAGCCAACAATTTTAGGTCCAGACCTAAACCAACAATCAGCCAATGAACATTTCAACGGCTGATTGTTGTTTTTATTACACAGAGCAATAATCGGCCGAATCGACCCAATTGTCCCATGTCAAAGCCCAGCAATCAACCTACAAAGGAGCTTATTCATCAGCCAAATGCATCTTTTATGCAGGTATAAAATCATTGAGTGTCAGGAACTTGCACTGGAAATGTAATAGTCCTGTTGGGCCGGAAACTATTCCCATCATTGCTCCAAGGGTTTATATGGCATGCACTTTGCATCTTCATGGCCAAATGAGGTCAGGATCCATGAAAAGTTGTGACTTAGCTGGTTACAGATTATAATGTAGGCAGTTTTGAAAGGTGTATAAATGGTAATGTGAAGCCAAATATAATGAATTTAATAGGTCACACGAAAGATCCAGTGATTGTTCATGCATCCTGGTCCCATACGATTGGTTGAGCCATGTAAAGGCTTTGCAAATGAATGCCAATCTTGGTGATCAGTGCTCGATATCATGGCAATGTGTAATCATGGGCTTCGTATAAGGTCCCCTAGTACCTACACAAAGTGTGAAGGTCTGGGGTTTGTATTTAATTTAAAGTCTGGTCTGGAGTGGTAATTTAGGCATGTGGTCTGGGGTCTGAATTTATGTAGGAATCTTCTCTAGGGCCTGAATTAATTACAGGGGCTGGTATGGGGTCTGAATTTATTTAGAAGTCTTTAAGGTCTTAATTCATTTTGTGGTCTGGTCTGGGGTTTGAATTTACCTGTGTTGCTATAGAGGCAGTGAAGACTAGAGGTCAAAGATGTCTGGACAACAAATTCTGCGATTGTCAACAGAAATTGTCATAAAAGTCTGGGCGGGATGGAGGAGAAAAGAAAAGAAAACATTTGGACTTGAGAATATGTCATCTGTGGGTCACTGGATTTCTGGAGGAGCTGTCAACTCTCCTGACATGTCTGAAAAGTCTCTATATTTGAGTTACAATACTTGTTGTCAACGAGGATTATTTATATATATATATATATATATATATACATATATATATTTTAATATAGTCTAATGCTGTCAGATACAGTCCCCTTGGCACAACCTAACTTCAAGGGAACGCCTGTAGGGTAAAAATACGGGGCCAGACAGCTTATTAACACACATTACAAAGTTATATAACTTTGTAATGCGTGTTAATTAAGCAGAAAAAGAAAAACGCCGCACTACCCATTAAGTGCTACGCCATAAGGTCATGATTCCATATGTATCCAACAAGACAGCTGACTTTAAGCTGTGATCACCCAGTAAACGTTTACATATAGATATATATGTATAGAACAATATGGAGACTCTCTATACATATATATATATATATATATATATATATATATATATATATATATATATTCTCAAATTAAACTGTGTATAATATTACCTGCTTTGGCACATGAAACCTTAGTCGTGGCCTGATCTTGTGAGTGTAAAAGGATGTCATTTCTGTGAGAGGACACAATGACAAGCCGGGAGTGCCAGGGCTGTGATCTGCAGAGAGCAGAGATAACCACCCCACTCCAATAGGCCTGTTGTTCTACTGTTACCTGATCAGCGTGCGAACTTGCCTTAAGTATAGTGCAGCCACTGGGGCCCCCAAATTGCCACAACCTATAGCTGCACGTTCTCCTAGCACAGGGTCTTCCTTGGTAATTATACAGAAAGTAATCCAGAGCAGGGAGCAGAATACAAAGGTGCTAGCATTCATTACCTATTAGTAATACTCATCAGCAGTGACAGGGGGATACACAAAAAGGGTCAGAACCTAGGAAGAAGGCTTAAACTTCCTTTAGGAGACTGGAGGTTCCTGGCAATAATCTAGTCCACCTATGTATGCATTGCAGCCTCTCTTCACCACACTTGTATCATGCATTATGCCATATAATTTCTTAGAAAACATTTGATATTTTTACATGTATGTTAAATTCAGCAACCTAGTTTGAATTATTTGCAAAATAATTAATTCTGTGTTTCAGTAAAATGCTTTGGTTTTATTTAATGTCATTGATCTCTTTGTCTTTTTATTATATAGTAGAGCAAGGTATACCCTGGGCCAGCAAACTCTTGGTAAGGTAGAGAAGTGTCCATTGTACAGAGTGTCTGCAGAGGGCTTCGGAAGCCGGAGAGGAAGGTAACCCTTTGGGTGGTCATCAGGTAACAGATCCTCCTTGTCATTTAGTAACAGAACAGGATGTGTTCTTCTTCAGTATTGGTATCTGTAAAATATATTATGCAATTATTATACAACTTGAAACCTTGATGATTAAAAAAAAGATGGGAAGATAACTACACAAATGCTTGACTATCATATATTCATAATGATAATATAATAATAATATTTATTTGTATAGCGCCAACAGATTCATTTGCAGATACTGATGAAATATATTGACGGGAAGTCCATACCCTTTCATATTCATTATTATGTTCTATTATAGTCTTCATGGTCCAATCTAGGAATGTCCTGGGTACATTCCTACACTCAGATGATAGAAACTCAAGACCAGTTACGATCTATGGGCCAAAGTACAAAGTATAGATGAAATCCATACAATCCACAGAAAACTATGGCTGTATCCCAAACAGGTTTTCCACAGCAGTCTATAGTTAAGTAGTAAGTGAACAGCCCTGAGAATGGCAGCCACTGTTAAGAAGAAGTCATGCCTATAATTGACTATATTTACCATAACCATTTTAATGATTACTTATTAAAGTGTACTCCTTTACATTGGTTAGGGCTACAATTTGTCCAAATAAACTTTATATGTTAGTCGAAGGGCCAGGAGGCCAGCTGAACAGGTTGTGAGATTGCCTTGGGCCAGAGAAGGGATTATGTGTCATTGTGTTATCAGCTCTGCAGCTTGCTGGATCTTTACCATGACATGACAGTGTTAATCATTCATTAGACTTGTTGTTTAATAGCACTGGAACCCGAGCGAATGCTCCGTGGGGATGTGGTATAATATACTAAGGGCTGACCGCCTGCTGCTGCTGTTGCAGAACTGCAAGTTGCAGAATGACGAGAACACAATTTCTGGTTGTTCAAAGATGTTTAGGTTTATAAGGGTAGAAAAAAAAAGTCAGTGGGGCACTGCAATAATGATGTAGGCACACAGATCCTGGGATATAGGTGGGATTGTCTATTACAGAAATAACGTGGCCAAATAAACACTATCTGAAAATCAGAGCTTAATAAGCAAAAAGACTCTAATGTGCAGGTATGTATCATATTGGCACACACATTACACAAATGGGATGGCATTATGGGTAGTTGGCATTCAGATACTGTATGTAGGCTGTATGTACACATTTCACTATGTGCCACAATGGTGGCTGAGGAGGGGTTAGTTGTGGGATCTGTTTCCATTCTCATTCTTCATATTGCAGAAAGATCTTCATCATTCCTGTCCTTTATTACATGTTTCATATAATTATATATGGCCAGTGGCAGCAGGATACATGTACGTGCACAAGAAGTATCCATGCCAGATGGCATTAGCATCAGCAGCAAACAAATTTAGGGATGTGCAGCAGAAGCCTGAGAGGTCGGGAAGTGTCCTGGATGGGAACAATGGGGGCTGCTGTTGAATATTTCCCTTCACTGGCCGCCAGCACTGAAATGCTGCTGCCTAATGCTGCTGCTGCTGCTGCATAATGAATGCCTGCTCCCCTTTCACCCCCTCCCTCCTGTCACTGAGAAAAGTTTCTGCACTGGGCAAATGTGACATTTATTGATGGGCAACCTCCTGCACTCTGGGCCACAACAGCTACCAGCTCTGTCACACAACTATACTATATAGATAGATTATTACATGCATTCACTGCAATTTTCTGTTCCCTGAAATAAACTTTTAACTTAGGAAATTCATATTATGATATAATATTACTATTCCTCGTTTGTTCAATTGTGTGTTATTTATTAAGTAATATATGACAATGATATGAAAGGAAAAGATAAGACTGATACATGGAAAGAAAGAAATACTTAGATATATAAAAGATGTCATATGATTCAATCCATTAGGATATTGACCCAGATTTACTAAAACTGGCTATTTCTTACACAGTATAAACTTCCACTGGACAGTCTAAGATTGTGCTAGAAATTTTTAAGTGTATTAGGCTGCTTAAAAAAATCTGTTTTTTTTTAGACAGTCTAGTCTAAGTTTAGACCAACTATTAGTTGTTTTCAAATTCTGGCACAGTTTTGGCCCATGGTGTTGCATCTTGAAACTTGCCCTTCTACCAACGCCGAGATCCTTTGTCAGATGGCACCAAAAAAGTGCCTGAAATCCTCAGTAAATATGATAAATGTAGCATGTAGCACGTAAACAAGTTTTTTTTAGAACAAATTGTGCCAGAATATAGGTGCATTTCAGTAGTAAAGTAATATGTGCTATTTGGAGATTTACAGTAATCAAATCTCTGCAATCCGCTCATCAGCCTGCTGCATTTTAACTAACTGCTGCTCTGTGCTGCTCCTCCCTGGTGCTGGGAAAAGCTGGCTCCAGTCCTGGGAAACTGTGAGAAGTTTCCCAGGACTGGATCCAGCTTTTCCCAGCTCTAGGGAGGAGCGGCACGGAGCAGCAGTCAGTTAAATGGAAGCAGGCTGATAAGCAGATTGCAGAGATAACAAAGGGCTTTACTTCGTTATAACTGTGAATTCAATCATCTCTAGTGTTACTATTTGCTAGAAGATCTCAGGAAATTACTGGAACGTGTAGCAGTAAGGCAGACTGACTGTAAACTTAGAGCTTTTATATGATGTCTAAAAGTTGTCATGGTAAAATGTGTTAAAGTGCACCTGCCAGCAGCCTTTTGCTGACTTAAGTAAAGACAATGTACAATATAGGACTTCTTACCCTGAATCAGGAGATATAACTCTTATTTGCAATCTATCACTCCAGTGCTGTGATACCAGCTTCAGAAATTTATGCACATTAAGACATAGGGCATTTTTGTGGACTGGCCCACAATGTTCAGTCCCTGCTCTCCTAACTAATGGCCCCATGCCCACATGTAAATACCCGCTACGTTTAGGATGACAGGACAGACATTGCTGAGCTTTTGCAGTCCAGGGGAATGCCTGTTTATCTTCTAATTTACATAGAACATCTAAACCTTATATCTTAGCACTGGAACAACAGATTAAAATAAGAGTTATATCTCCTGATTCAGGGTTAAAAGCCCTATTGTACTCTGTCTTTACTTAAGTCAGCAAAAAGCTGCTAACAAGTCCACTTTAAAGGAGATATGTGGGCAAAACTATCCCAGCTTAGACCAGGAAGTGGCCAGGGACCTGGGGACCAGAGCAGTGGTACGCAGTCACCAGTGCTGGAGCCGGGGGAGGTAAGAGCACGTTATTTCTTTTATCCTCCCTCTCCCCAGCACTTGTTAAAGAAATAGCTTTGTCCGGACATTTCCTTTAATGTCTGCCCTGATGATTTAACAACATACTCTAATACCACACACAAACGGAGGACAACAGTGTTTTTTTGTATAAAAGAAGCAAATTGTTTTTTAATTCTGGCTAGCCCCTTTGACGGTAAGACATTATGGAAGAGGAAAGAAAAACTTTCCATGTCTTTTCCATTGATTCTCAAACAAACAACCGTTAGGGTGCGTGCACATGTAACAAGTCCACAGTTGATTTCACACTGCGCATATCACAGCAGATCCGTTGCGTTCCTATTAGAATCGAGTATGGTAGGGGATTTGCTGCAATATGCGCAGTGTGAAATTTGTTGTGGACTCATTACATTTGAATGTACCCTGAAAGTATAATATAATATACAAGCTATGTATAATCCACAGGAGTTATTCTATAGTCTGCGTACCCTCGCTGTCCACTGAATATGCCTTTTTAGTTTTTGGGGGAGTTTTTTTGCAAAAAAAATGTAACAAACTGAATAGTCAATATAGTTACATAAATCCCTTATATTTTTCTTCACCTCTCAATTGTGATGGACAAAAAACATAAAAAAGGATTTTAAAAAATTATTCAGTATCAAAAAGTGGAGGTAATTTAATCCATCTTTTTATACATGGCTAAATGTTTCCTTTTGATTATTTATTAAATAATCCAATTTGTCTTTTAATACATTCTCCATATGCTTGTTAGCACATTCATCCCCTGAAAATTAGCAACACTAGAAGCACATCTATATATTTCTATCTGGCTATTTAATATTTATCAGTCTTTTTTCCCTAAATTATCTACATTTCTATCATACTGTCTCTTGATCTTTATATTTGCCTCTCGATTTATCATGCTATTGAAATTCTCTCCTCTCAACAGTGTATCTATCAGATATAAAGTTATTATTTATCATCTATTGATCTAGGTGGCAATAACTGTGAAAAGTGCAAAACACTGAGCTTTATAATTGTAATAAAAAAAATAAGGATTTCATTTTATATTTTTTTATAATATTTTGTATTTAATTTTTATAGTGATAGATAGATAGATAGATAGATAGATACGTATTATGTAGACGAATTTTAGTAACATTAGTTAGTAAAAAACAGAAATTAGGTTACTTTTTTGTCTAAATTGTTTTCTAATGTCACCAAACGAAAATAAAAATTGGTAACCTGAAATAACGTCATACGCTGTGTAATGTAAATGGGGTATGTGTGTATAGACTCCCCCCTCTCCTTCCTGAAGACTATGAGAAGTAAGCAGATAAATGAGTGAGTTGGAGCTGTTTGTGGCATTATTTGTGCACTTGTGCCCCCTCCTCCTCCTCCTCCTCCTCCTGCTTCTCCCAGGATCCGATGCACAAGGATGAAGAATGCCATACATCATCACAGTCCCCTGCTGTCCCTGCTTAAAGTGCATCAAAGCTGACATTGTTCCACGCTTGGGGTGAGCCAGCAGAGGAGCACCATTGTTCAGGCCTCCTCTATGGGGAAAGTTTTCTTTGAGTGCGAGCTGTCACCTCTGTGACTTGTTCCCAAACAGGTAGCACAGTGTAATAAATTGGAACTGTTCACACTGGGGCACATCAAAAGAAATGTGCTTGGATATATATATATATATATATATATATATATATATATATATATATATATGAACATTTTGTGTGTATTTTTGTGGCTTTTAGGTAGAACTGAAGCTAAATGCAGTGCATAAAGGAAGTAGTTAAATGACAAACTTAGCTCTGCTATATTTGTACACAGTCATTGTACTGCAGAGCAGCTATAGCAGCAAGGGTGAGAGGGGGGTTGTAGACTTTTCCAAGCCTTGATCTGCAAGTCTTGAGGCTTGTGGAGTGTATTTACTCTGGGAATATCTAGGCTGTTGCTAGGCACTGCACACAACAGCATTCCCCATAAATCCCACGTTGTATGGGCTGGTAGGAGGGAGAGTAGGGGCCAGACATCCGAGGGACCCTCTATATCCAAACAGTTCATTTCCACAAGTCATCTCCAGAAATCTCTACAATTACTTTTCTATTGTTCTTGTACTTCCCTGCCGGGGTCCCCCCAACCAAGGCTTGGCGTTATTAAATAATAAAGCTATTGTGAATTACATTGTTGTTCAGAAAAATAGGCCAATTATCCGCTCTTATATTGCCATAAAGATCATATTAACTCGAATTAGTAGCCCTCATGTGTCACTAGTGGTTTATTTATCTCGCAGACAACAAACACAGCACAGGAATGTTGAGAAGTGGAGTAGATTATCAAAATTAAAGTTATCTGCCTAACACCAAGACTAGGGCGTCCCCTATTCTGTCTCTCCTTCTAACAATAACTCCCTCTAATAATTCACTACCATGTTTTTACATATCATAATTAGGAAAAAAGGCATAAGAAAATGGATGTCAGCATCAGCACATCTGTTGTCATTTGCCCTCCAGGTTTTATGCTTTTTCTGGGATTATACTGTATGTATATAAACTTTGCCCATAGGTCTGCATGTGCATGAACGCTAGACATGAACTTGCATGGGTTTATAGGTATACAAACACTGTGCATTCAGTTTGCATGTGAAAAAGAAAGGACACTGTGTAAAGTTTCTTATTTTGTTAATAAAGATGGACTTATCAATACTTGCTCTTCATTTAAACAGTATATGAAGATAAGGATGACATCATGGAAAATAAAAATGTGGAAGACACTGTTTGAACCTATTTGGTTTGCTCTTTGTTTGTGAAAGGTAGCACCATCCCCAGATCCCCAAAAAATAGATCTCTGAAAGAAGCATCTGAGTCTGGAAAAGGGTTTCAGAAACATTGACAGACAACTGAAGATGAATTATTCTGCCGCCAAGTAGATGATCCACAGGTGGAGAAGTCTATAAACAATGCCAAGATGCCAATGCCAGGCCATCCCTGCGAGCCCCAGACTTTAAAGGGGTTGTCCAGCAAAAAAAAAATTCTTTCAAATCAACTGGTTTCAGAAAGTCATATAGATTTGTAATTTGCTTCTATTTAAAAAACTCCAGTCTTCCCATACTTAAAAACTGTTGTATGTCTTGCAGGAAGTGTTGCTTATTTACATTCAGAAACAGTGCTCTCTGCTGACATCTCTGGCCGGGACAGGAACTGTCCAGAGCAGCAGCAAATCCCCATAGAAAACCTCTCCTGCTCAGGACAGTTCCTGACTCGGCCAGAGATGTCAGCAGAGAGCACGGTTTCTGAATGTAAACACTTCCTGCAGGACATATAGTAGCTTGTACATATGGGAAGACTTGAGATTTTTAAATAGAAGTAAATTACAAATCTATATAACTTTCTGACACCAAAAAATTTGCTGGACAACCCCTTTAAGCATAGGCTCTACAGGTAGACCTTGCCATTTCTGATGTCAAATTGCAGGGGTTAAGGTCCTTTTGCATGAGCCGTTTATCAGCTGAATGAACGTCTTTACCCGATAATCGACCCATATAAAAAGCTCAGCAATCGGCCGACTAACAAGAAAACACTTATTCATCAGCTTATCACATCTTTTGTGTGAACCATAAAGGCATCATTATCAGCTGCACATCACTCTGGTACTCCAATGGAAAAAAAAATTCTTTCAAATCAATTGATGGCAGAAAGTGCCAGAGATTTGTAATTTACTTCTATTTAAACATCTTCTGTCTTCCAGTATCTGCTGCTGCTGTATGCTCTGCAGGAAGTGGTATATTATGGAGACCTGAAAAGGTTTTCTAGGGGGATTTGCTACTGCTCTAGACAGTTCCTGTCATGGAAAAAGGTGGCAGCAGAGAGCACTGTGTCAGAAAGGAAAGAATGCACCACTTTCTGCATGACTTAAGGTAGCTCATAAGTACTGGAAGACTGGAGATTTTTAAATAGAAGTAAATTACAAATCTCTGGCAGTTTCTGACACTAGTTGATTTGAAAAAAAAAAAAAAAAATAGATTTGCTGGATAACCCCTTTAATGACATGTGGCTGACAATGGTAACATTTAAAGGCTACATGAATGATCCAGCAATCGTTTATGAGGCCTAGGAGCCGTATGAAGGTTCAGTAAATGAGCACCTATCACAGGAATCGACATCGCCATTCTATAAGGGCATTTAAATCTACATATGAAGTGTGCCCAAAAAAAAAAACTTTCCTCACTAGAAACATCAAGAAAAGACTAAAAAACGTCTAGGCAAAAACAGTAATAGGCTATATTCTCAAAAAATCTTTGACCTCCATCATTTGTACAATAACAAATGTTATTATGAAATAACAGCTGTAATTTGGTCTTAAATGGCCAAAAAGAGACATTGCGGGAACAAAGCCATAATGTGGTCTAGATAGAAAAGATTTTTTTTTCTTTTCCAAACGAAATGTTTGACAAAAAACAACTAAAACAAACCGTAAAGCATGGTAATGGAAATCTAATGCTTTGGGGTAGAGCGAAAGGATGAAAGTAAACTTTTTTAACATGACAATGATCCTAAATATACCAGGAATTCCAAAAAGAAATTACTACCAAAAAAAAGGTGGATTCCTGAGTGGCCAAGTCAAAGCTCAGATCTGTATCCCATCGAGATGCTGTGGGGAGGAAGTGCATGCAAGAAACCCCTCAAACATCACTGAGCTGAAGCCATTTATGGGGGAGAATCTCTCAGTCAATGTCTGACACTTGTAAACAGGTTGTGTTCCCATTACAAACTTTATTTTATTTATATATTTTATTTATTTATTTATTTTTGTTTGTTTGCTTGTTTTTTCCTGTGCAGAATAGTGTAGTACACAATACTATTTTATGTAGTGGGATCCTGAACAATAATAAAATGACTGGTTTATATCACAGCCATCTGTCGTAGATATACATTTGGAAATCAACTTATATCTCCAACAGAATAGTCCAATTCAGTGCAGTCTTATGAGAAATAGCTTCTTGAGGGGTTATTTTGCTGAAGAAGACAATAACCTACATCCATATTCATATTTACAGGATTATTTTTCCTCAAGAAGACAAGGCCTATCTTCATTTAATGTGTGGTCATTTAATAGATTATTGCAATGGCAAGTTGGATACAAATCTTTATATGCCGTTGAATATTGCTCCTGATATTAAAAATAAATATATGTTACATTGAGTGTCCTTACTTTTTCTCACGACTCTACAGTATAAAGCATTCAAGGAGCTTTGAGCGCCAATCTAAATTACTTGTACTATACGTTTCTATGAGCGAATCTTACAAATCCTCCTCTTCTCCACTGATTGTCGCTCTGATTCGCTGCCATTTCGCTGCCTCCATTCTGCTCTGTCTAGCCACAGCTATGTATAACACTCCAGCCTCTGATGAAGTTGTGCAGTTTTCTCTCCAATTTCCTGTAAACGTAATGAAATCCATTTACAGTGATGCAGAAAATAACTTAACTTCACCAAAACAATAATGGTTGCCTGTCATTTTTTTCTGCTTAGCAGCTTGCAGTGAAATAGCAGAATCCACTTGAAGGTGATGCCATTTGTACTCAGATAAAACTTTTCCGCTTACATGAGTTTTTATAAGCAAACAAGCAGGCAATTTTCGCAGTGCAATGCTCCAGCAGGTCCTGCCAAAGAGGTCTAATCTGCTGGGTGCAGGAGGAGACAGGCCTGCAATGAGGTGACAGTGACAATCCCAAGTCTCTATTACCAGCACCAGGGCAGTGGAGCCAGAGATTGGCTTAATCCTGCCTAGGAAGCATGCACTCACCCTCTATAGAGCAGGTACATGCTTGGATATAGTGATTACTGCTAATGATGATAAATCTACCATTAACCAGATGAGCGATTCACCTATTAATCTATACAAATAATTGGCCAGTTGGGAGATATCATCTGTGAAGAGGTCAAATGCACAGAGTGGTAATAAAAGCAGACACGTCTTAATAAGATGGACAGATGATTTGATTCCTTCTCTTTGCAGAATGACAGAAATTCAGTGTTTGTCATACAAGTGACAAATGTTCATTAAAGGAGCCTTGCTGGTGCTACTGTATAGCCACTTTGTGAGCTGAGCACTGTGTAAGAGGGTGAGTTGATGCCATGCTGACAGGCAGTGTGTGGTCTATTGTGGAGAATGTGCTTTTTTGGCTGAACACACAGACCCCCCTCCCTCCCTTCCCATGCCCCCAGCAGCACTGCACCTGCACTGGATAACCCAGCTCCTGGCATTTTCCAGAACAGACTGTTCAAGTAGAAGACATCTCTGACAGGACTCAATTCATCCCATCCATTGACTATTGCTTATCACAGATCCCACAGGGACACAGATTTGGGGATAGCAGCACCCCTACCAGCCTTCTAATGGAAAATGCATAGCTATCTACAACTATTGGGGTCACCATGTATGGTGAAAAAAAACTATAGGGGGGGGGGGCACGGGTAGACTGCAGCAGAGGGTTCTCTAGAGCCAACACCTGTATTCAGGACAGCACACTAACTATCAACAGTCACTATAGGGGTTATAGAATTCTCTAAATGACAGAAATGACAGATAGATAGATAGATAGATAGATAGATAGATAGATAGATAGATAGATAGTAGATAGATAGATAGATAGATAGATAGATAGATAGGAGATAGATAGGTAGATAGATAGATAGATAGATAGATAGATAGATAGATAGATAGGAGATAGATAGAGATAGATAGGTAGATAGATAGATAGATAGATAGATAGATAGATAGATAGATAGATAGATAGATAGGAGATAGATAGATAGATAGATAGATAGATGTTAGATAGGTAGATAGATAGATAGATAGATAGATAGGAGATAGATAGGTAGATAGATAGATAGATAGATAGATAGATAGATAGATAGATAATAGGAGATAGATAGGAGATAGATAGATAGATAGATAGATAGATAGATAGATAGATAATAGATAGATAGATAGATAGATAGATAGGAGATAGATAGATAGATAGATAGGAGATAGATAGATAGATAGATAGATAGATAGATAGATAGATAGATAGATAGATAAAAGATAGATATAAAGATGGGAAGAAAAAAATTCTTATTACATTCATTTACAGTATGTAGTATTATTCTTAATGCCCTTATAATCTAATAGCAATATTACTATAATGTATCTATCTATCTATCTATCTATCTATCTATCTATCTATCTATCTATCTATCTGTCTGTCTGTCTGTCTGTCTGTCCGTCTGTCCGTCTATCTATCTATCTATTATCTATCCATCTATCCACCCATCTATCTATCTATCTATCTATCTATCTATCTATCTATCTATCTATCTATCTACGGTAAATGACAGCAGTAAGCACAGCACATGGCGCTTCCCATCAGTCCTCCCCGGCCAGACTAGGCATAGATCAGTAATAACAATAAATGATAGGTTATTAGCTACAATCGCCTGACTGCAATTGTCCGTATTATTACCCTGCAGTCAGGATCGGGTGTTTTCTCTCTGCTGTCGGGATCGGGTGTTTTATCGGGATCGGGTGTTTTCTCTCTGCTGTCGGGATCGGGTGTTTTATCGGGATCGGGTGTTTTATCGGGATCGGGTGTTTTTTTCTGTAGGAATCAGGATGTATCCAGGAGGATTACTTATTGCTCCGACCACCACGGCCATTGTAGCCGGAAGCAGCATCTTATGTGACTGGGATGGAAATCTGGGCTAATGACAAGATATTCTATATTATACATGTACATCATACATTGTATATGCAATAAGCCTAATAGTTCTAGTATGTTCTTATTTAGTAATACAATTATATCGATGAACATTAAAGTTAGTAATAGAAATGAGCAAAAGTTCAAAATGTCAATTTAACCCTTTACCTCCAATGCAGCAACAGCAGCAGAGATCAGAACTATAAGGACATATATAATAGTAATGTGACATCTCAGGCTAAGGACAGCGGCTTCAATAGATCGATTATTTATGATGCCTATCTGCCTGTGATAACAAGGGAAACCCATATTCGATAAGGTGCAGATACATTTGGTGCCACAATCCACACATCACAGGATTAAGGAGAACTCTACCTCATTACAGCTGGAGGCCTTCCTTCATTTATGGCAGGATATGTGTATGCTGAGTGCGCAAAATACATAGATACAAACTTTTCGTTTTTACACAGGAACGGGGGGTTCCATACACACGTATCTAACAATAAATTAATGTGGTATGATTTTTTCAAAAATTCTCATAGTAAACAGTGTGTGTGTGTGTGTGTGTGTGTGTGTGTGTGTGTGTGTGTGTGTGTGTGTGTGTGTGTGTGTGTGTGTGTGTGTGTGTGTGTGAATACTAGCATAATATTTCTGGTATGTTATACTTTATACACTAATTCCCCCCAAAAGCTGGAGCGGTGACGTCATGGGGCTGATTAGCATAGAGCAAGGGGATCAGCAGTCAGTCTGCTGCAGGTTGATAAGAGTCTCCCGAGAAATTCGCTCATTCCCATAATACATTCATTATTTCTCAGTCTTCTACAATTCTGCAATTTGTAGGAGCTTTAGGGGAAAAAAATCATCATCATTGCAAGCGACCACAAGATCAAACCTAGAACAGTGTCTGGGACTGCAGAAGCGCGTATGAACTGCGACTATTACACGAAATTAAGGCGAAATGTCGCAATTTATGCCCTTAAAGCGACAAATACTTGTGTTAATTCCTCAGATCACTGCGCTTTACACTGGGAAGGAATTGTCGGCACATGGCTGGGATTTAAAGCCAACAGATCATTAACAGCTAAGCTAAAAGTCGCATAAACGAATATAGAACAAATACTATAATGATGACAGATGAAAAATAAATATAAAATATTAGGGGGGAAAAAACATTCGATTTGCCTTATGGACCTAGGCTTTCCTGTGTAACTAGTGCTTCTGTGCCGATCTGGGCTGGGTTCACATAAGGTTTCCTCAAGAAAGAGGAATTCATCATGGAAAGTGAGGATGCACCAGGCTCACACTACAACTTGTCTCACTTTGCATAGAGCAGATAGAGTCAGACAGAACTCCTTGTATACACGATAGGAGATTGCTGCTGTCTATACCGTTATCGCAAGCGTCTTTTGCACAGATGTCCAAGCGTGTAGATTTCTAATATATATATATATATATATATATATATATATATATATATATATATATATATATATATACACACACACACACATATATGTATATATATATATATATATATATATATATATATATATATATATATGCGTTTTGTTTTATTTTCATAACAACGAAATAACAGAATTGATAGGTGGTTTCCGATCATTTCAATGCGATAAAGCCTGCTATATGTAGTTTGTATCAGCCAGTGCATGTGTGCGTTTTCGGAGCGGTACGCCATAGGCGACCAGCACCAAGAATCCTCATAGTAAAGCTGTTGCTGACTGACATTGTTAGATCTGTTTGAAAATGCATCTATCATATATATATATATATATATATATATATATATATATATATATATACACACACACACACACACGCACACAGAAGGACCACGGTCTTGCAGCAACTTCTCCACAACTGTCCTCAAAGGGGGGGGGGGTTAAAAAAGGAATAAGCAGGAGTCATCATGATCACTTGTTTCCTCAATTCCAAACTACAAAAAGCGAGCGATGAGATGCCAAGAAGTATTGTACAGATTATTCTATCAGAACTTCATTGACTTCAATGGTCAGGACTCAGAAAAGCATAAAGGACATGTCTTTTCTGGAGAAATAGTAAATCATAGAAATTACAGATGTATTCACACCAGAGCTGTCGCCATAGATCCTTCAGGAATGGCATCATTTCTAGAAAAGCTAAAAATATATTTAATAGAACCACATTTAAATGATTTGATCGCTTCCAATCAGCTGTAAAAAAAATAAAAAAAAGCAAAACAAAAAAGTGGGGAAACAGAAGGGGCAATGATTTCTTTTGCACTTCATTCCCCTTTTCCATTGACTTTAGTGTGAAGTTTAAGTCTAATTCACACGTGTTTTTTTTGTGAATACAACCTATCATGATAGACCCTTGCCGTCAAAGTATAGTGAGATAAAACGTTAGTGTAGATAAGACTGTGTTCACACCTGCCTTGTCAATTTAGTTTTTCTGCTCTATCATAGGTGCAGAAAAACAAACTCCAATGGCCCCAACAGGCTCCACTGATTTAGTCCATTACAGGCAGCTTCCTTTGGGATCCATCGTTTTGACAGGAAAAAGATTGCTATTTTTCCATCAAATCTGATGAATCTGCGACCACACAAATGCGACAAGACACGCCAGATTTTTGGAGAAACATTTGTTATTCCCTATAATTTACTGACATTTAATCCAATAAAAGGCAAATTGGACAAATGATGCAAAAAAGTGCATTTTACCCTTTAGCGTCAGAAAATCTTTCCTCTAGAAAGTATGGGTGGCCATAAGACGCAGCATCTGTCAGAAGGCACTGGGGCACGTTTTCTGTCCGTATTTTGGTAGGCAACTCCCATCAGTTTGTGAGATTGATTTGATAAAACTATTGGAAACTAATTGCTTTCCCTAGAAATAGCTACAAGTGCAATATTCTATAATTCTAGATATCAGTAGTCCACTCAGTTTGCCTACAAAAAAAAACAACAAACAACAAAACAACCCCCCTGACCTTTTGCACAGCTCATTCCTACAGACCTGTGGCATAAAGTGATGGCAGTTTCTCCCAGCTTTCCCATCAGGCAGTGTGCAGTACAAATGAATGGAATCACTTTCTATATGTTCTATGACAAAAGAACGTGAAAAAACCCGGGTGGGAGCCCAGCTAGTCCCAGTCCCCTGTAGTTGTCTGCACTCACTGTGGGAAACTCCAAGCAATGAGGGGCCGTGACGTCACCAGTGGCCCTATGTCTTCCTTCTTATGGGATCTTTACAGGTTTTGCTCTAATCTTTCCATTAGTAAAACAAAAAAAAACTTCTAGTGCTGCACTCTTTCCAAACCTAGACTTTTATAGGGGGCTGCCACATCCCAAACTTTCTATATCATTGTATTCCCAATACAGGCACCAGATAACCTTCTTGTACTGAACCACTGAAAGTATCCTCATTGATCCACTCCAATAGCTAATAATCAATACATTTGTCATCGGATACTATCAGGACATAACAATACCAATGCAGTGAGAAAGTGTGCGGTTTTTCCTATAGTCCCATATACATACAAGCAGATACAGTGGCTGCACTATAGACAGTCCCATATACATATACATGGCTGCACTATAGACAGTCCCAATATATATATATATATATATATATATATATATATATATATATATACATACATATACATGGTTGTACTATAGACAGTCCCATATATATATATATATTCCCATATATATATATATATATATATATATATATATATATATAGCTGCACTATAGACAGTCCCATATACATATACATGGCTGCACTAAAGACAGTCCCATATACATATACATGGTTGTACTATAGACAGTCCCATATATATATATATATATATATATATATATATATATACACATGGCTGCACTATAGACAGTCCCATATACATATACATGGCTGCACTATAGACAGTCCCATATACATATACATGGCTGCACTATAGACAGTCCCATATACATATACATGGTTGTACTATAGACAGCCCCATATATATATATATATATATATATATATATATATATATATATATATATATCGCTGCACTATAGAAAGTCCCATATACATATACATGGCTGTACTATAGACAGTCCCATATACTTATACATGGCTGTACTATACACAGTCCCTTATACATACAAGCAGATGCAGTGGCTGCTCTATAGACAGTCCCATATACATATACATGGGTGTACTATAGACAGTCCCATATACATATACATGGCTGTACTATAGACAGTCCCATATACTTATACAGTGTACATGGCTGCACTATAGACAGTCCCATATACATATAAATGGCTGCACTATAGACAGTCCCATATACATATACATGGCTGCATTATAGACAGTCCCATATACATACAAGCAGATACAGTGGCTGCACTATAGACAGTCCCATATACTGTACATATACATGGCCGCACTATAGACAGTACCATATACATATAAATGGCTCCACTATAGACAGTCAGACAGTACTGTTTATTTACTCTCCTCAGCCCTTACAAAGAGTGAGGACACCACCACAGCCCCTATTGTAAAGCCATTATCTCCCACAAGAATGGAGGTTTCCCCAGCTCAAAAGCCCGCAATAATTTGTCAACACAAAACTCATTTACATGGCAAAATGGCAGCTAGAAAGTCATCATAGTTCATTGTGGGGATGAATAGATGGCTGAGGGTTAGGGAGTGATGGCAGGTTGAAAAGTATGGGACCTTATAGAAAGGCCATGGAGCTGGGGGGTATTACCTATGTGGAGGTATTACCTATGTGGGGGTATTACCAATGAGGGGGTATTACCAATGAGGGGGTATTACCTATGTGGGGGTATTACCTATGTGGGGGTAGTACCTATGTGGGGGGTATTACCTATGTGGGGGGTATTACCTATGTGGGGGTATTACCTATGTGGGGGTAGTACCTATGTGGGGGTAGTACCTATGTGGGTGGACTGTGGATTCGCTTATAATTTGGCTAAAGGTTAACTAATATTTTTTTTACCTTTACAGATTGGAATAATTTACTATTGCAATATATTACTCATTCTATAAATATCAATGTAAATATTATTAATCTATCCTCTATAGAAGTATCAATGTACACATTATTTATCCTCTATAGATGTATCTATATTTTTATACCATACCTACACACACACATATATATATATATATATATATATATATATATATACACTTATATTTAGATCTATTAATTAATACATGTGTTTGTCTATTCATTATATATATATATATATATATATTTTTTATGTATCAATGTATACAATATATACCTGTCCAGCCGTCTAGATAATATATCTATTCATAACATACCTATCTATCTATCTATCTATCTATCTATCTATCTATCTATCTATCTATCTATCACCTATATATGTATCCATGTCTACAATATCCATCTATCTGAGATATATATATATATATATATATATATATATATATATATATATATATATATTTATTATGATATATACACCCAGCTATAGATATATCTATTCACACCATACCTATCTATCTATCTATCTATCTATCTATCTATCTATCTATCTATCTATCTATCTATCCTCCCCAATTTGTCAGTCCCATAGTGACGAGGCTAGCATGGACTCAGGCGTCCCCGTAGTCCGCACATTAGAATATATTTGCTGCAATCTCTCCCGGTCTCCGGAGAGCCCCGACTACCGTCTATGGCAGCGCTGGGATAAATCATTGCCCTCTGACCCCCGGAGGCTCCGGTCGGGACCGTCTGTGGTAATAAAGCCGCCAGTGAAGCTCTTGTCAAATATTCATTTAGCAGCTAATGTGAGCCGGGGTCCCCGGGGAGGCTGGGGGAGCGAGGAGGCAGCCCCTGCCAGGGATCTTCTGCTGACTCCTTTACCAGGCGGTAATACAATCACACGGGAGACATTCCCTTGCAGCAGGGATGGGGGACATATAGGTGGTAGCCCCCTCCAGTCTCCGGATACACATAGGGGCATCAGCTAAGTCTATAGCAGCAAATGGCTCATCTACCCCAAAGGGAAAGATATCAGGACTAAACGAGAAAAGTGTCATCTGAGGCCAATAAAGAGACGATTTACCTCTAGACGCCTATAGTATACATAGACAAGGTGTGAGGACAAGAGACAACTCTAACCTGGGAGAATAGGGGTCACTACATACTATTATAAAGGACCAGAGACAGATCTCTAGGAAACAGCAAACCTATGGACCAGAGACAAAGCTCTATTACACCAGATGTGCAAGACAGACAGACAGGAGCTGAAACCTAGTGTGTAAGAGACTACAACCATACACCATTACTCCAAAATCCATTCATACAGGTGACATTGCTGTGAACCTACTACCATTGCTGTGACCATGGAACATAGAGGCAGCTAGAAAACGTTACTCATACCAGCTAGATAGAGAGCTAACCCTCTACAGTGCTAGGAGATACTACATGAGGCAGACATTGCACCCCACCTGGAGACTCCTGGAGACATTACTTCCATCCAGCCTAACCAGGTATATATGGCCACACACACAGTACCTGCTCCATGGTACTCACATATAGGAACCAAGTATCTATGGCCACACACACAGTACCTGCTCCATGGTACTCACATATAGGAACCAAGTATCTATGGCCACACACACAGTACCTGTACCATGGCATATCTGATATAGGAACCAGGTATCCCTGCTCCCCCCCCCCCCCACCCACACACACACACAGTACCTGCTCCATGGCATATCTGATATAGGAACCAGGTATCTATGGCCACACACACAGTACCTGCTCCATGGTACTCACATATAGGAACCAGGTATCTATGGCCACACACACAGTACCTGCTCCATGGCACTCTCATATAGGAACCAGGTATCTATGGCCACACACAGTACCTGTACCATGGCATATCTGATATAGGAACCAGGTATCCCTGCTCCCCCCCCCCCCACACACACACACACACACAGTACCTGCTCCATGGCATATCTGATATAGGAACCAGGTATCTATGGCCACACACAGTACCTGCACCATGGCACTCTCATATAGGAACCAGGTATCTATGCGCCCCCGCCCCCCCCCCCCCCCCACACACACAGTACCTGCTCCATGGCACTCTGATATAGTAACCAGGTATGAAGCTGACAGATAGGAGACAGCTATACACACATATACACATCACGGCCAATGAAATGAATGCGATGTACATATTTATATTTACATCACTGGATGGAAACAATATATTTATATAACGCCAGAATAGTACTTGGTTCTCCACATTAATAGTGTAGATCGCATTCACATGGAAGATTCAAAATTATTAAAATTCGCCATTTTAGGTTAAAATAAATACGAAATAAGAAAAAAAAAGGACGCTAGGTCCAAAAAAATCCCCGCGCATTATTAGTCACTTTATGCGCCTTATTACTTTATGCGCCATTCTAGACCCCCGGCTAAAGAGGCGCCTTTTTAATAAGGAGCCAACTAAAGAATATGCAGACAGATCTAGAAGAGAAAAGATTCTAACTACAGGCGACTGAACGGCCCAACAAAATACCCACGCGTGAAAAAGTTACCGGTACTATATATATATATATATATATATATATATATATATATATATATATATATATATATATATCATATATGTGTGTGTATATATATATATATTATATATATATATATATATATATATATATATATATATACATACACACAAATATATACATTGATAGAAATGGTTAATTCACTGGCGATAATATTGCAATAAAGCGGCATGCTGATGGGCACCATTGTAGAGAAGTTTACCCCTGTTAGTTTAACCCCTTCCGCCCCGGTGATTCCCATCCTACATGACAGAGCCCTGACATCCCAGGCTGAGGACGGCTGCTCTTTCGTTTATCGATTATTTATTATCCCTATCTGCCTGTGATAACAAACGAGAAAAGCCATATTCGATACTGTACTAATTCCTTGCTGGCCCTGGACACACATGACATAGTAGCAGCAGCAGCATTAAGAAGAATTCTACCTCGTTACGGCTGGAGGACCTCTTCAGTCCAGTGTGGCCGAAGAAAAGCTTCTTTCTGGCTGGTTAGGAGCTGGAGATAAGATCCAGTGATGGAGCCCGCTGGCAAGTTATAGAGACAGGATTAGAACAGCTGGAATAGGCGCAATTTGTTTGCAATACAGAGAAGTTTGGTAGAAGCTGAAGCTGACGGATGGATTACAGTCATCCACGTTCTCACCAACATTTACCTTGTGTGGAGCTGGATGGGCCATTACTGTGGCTGCCTGTCCTCCCCACTGATCAGAGACATCAGGAGGGGCCCCATCACTAGATACAGCTGCTTCACATTCAGAGATACAAAAGAAATCAAAGACTCAACCTCAGGTCAGATTCCATATTTCAAAAATTTATTTATCTCAAACTGCAGAATGGAGTAAAAACTTAAGTTGGAAATGTCGCTGTTATAAGGGTGGGATTAGTTCATATATTTATATATATACATGGACTGGGCTAAACCGAGCCGAGTCTTTTTTCTCTTTAAAATACATCTACTGAAACTGAGAGCAAAAAAAAAAACCTTAAAATATCAGCACAATAAATTTACAGAAATATTACAAACCATAAGAAAATATGTCAAACACAGTAGTTGTGGTGGTGCCGGATAAAGCCTCGGAAGAGAGCCTGATATAAATTAAACAAGTCAAAGAGTAGAAAAAAAAAAGATCTTCCACTTAGTTGTGCCCTTTGTCAAGTGGTTCTTACAGGTCCTGGGATTATTTTATACAATTTATCTAAACGAATAAAATGTCCAAATTGGTAAGGAAAAAGAAAAAACAAAAAACAAAAAAAAAGTGTTCCCCTTCTGCAGCTCATGCCAAGCCGCATTGACCTACAAGTGTAAAAAGATTGGCAAAGTCGCAGCTTATAAACAGTGGGCATGGGTGCCCTGCTCATCTGATAAATACTGTACAAAAGCTCCTGGAATAATAAAACATTTCATCACTAGCTCTAAATATTATTGGGATTTTTTTCTGCCAGCTCTCTGACCAGTTCCTACCTAGAACTTCGTGTACTCTCCCTTTCTCTGCTTCTTTACAAGTTCTTTTTTTTTTTTGTTGTTTTATTTAACCCCCCCTAATTTTTTTTTCCTCTGTACAAAAATAGTCCAAAAAAGTCCAAACTCTAGTAGTAAAAGTTTTTGCTTCACATGTGTGATAGGGGCAGCGTGCCATTGATGGCCGTGCCCGGTACTGAGGCGCTCTGGTAATGCTGGGACATGTGCAGTCTGCTTTGGGCGGAGGGCTCGGGCACCTCGGCCCCAGGTAGGTACATGCTGATCATGTCCCGGAGGTCACCTGCCTGGCACGGAGCCCGCGAGTGGGAAGAAGAAGTGACTACAGGCGGGCTGGAGCTGGACTCCGACTTGACCACGGAGCCCATGGAGCCCAGGGTCATGCCAGGGGCCCCTTGCTGGGAGTAGGACATGCTGTAGGTGGGGGAGCCGTTCATGTAGGTCTGGGAGCTGGTCATGGAGTTGTACTGGAGGGCGCTGACGTCGTAGCGGTGCATGGGCTGCATCTGAGCCGCGTTGTGTGCATTGAGCCCCGGGTGCTGCGGGTAGCCCAGCTGCTCCTGCATCATGCCATAGCCGCCGTTGGTCCAGCCGTTCATGTGCGCATAGCTGTCCATCCTCTGGTTGACCCCGGCCCCCAGGCTGGCCCCGACCCCGACCCCCGAGCTCATGGAGTTGCCCCCCGGCGCCAGCAGGCCCCCGGGCAGGGTGTACTTATCCTTCTTCATGAGGGTCTTGGTTTTCCTGCGGGGCCGGTACTTGTAGTCGGGGTGCTCCTTCATGTGCAGGGCGCGCAGCCGCTTGGCCTCGTCTATGAAGGGTCTCTTCTCGGCCTCGGACAGCAGCTTCCACTCGGCCCCCAGCCGCTTGCTGATCTCCGAGTTGTGCATCTTGGGGTTCTCCTGCGCCATCTTCCTCCTCTGCCCCCGGGACCACACCATGAAGGCGTTCATCGGTCTCTTCACGCGGTCCGGGCTGTTCTTCTGGTTGTTGGCCGCGGAGTTGGAGTTGCCGGTGCCCCCAGAGGTCTGTTGGGGGGCGGGGGGCTTGAGATCGGTCTCCATCATGTTGTACATTCACGCAGCTTGGTGGGTGCACTCTGCGGCCAGGCGGGAAATCAGGTGTGCGCCAGGTAGCTAGGAGGCTAGGAGTTGTAGTAGTCAGAGGAGGAGGAGTAGTGCCAGTGGTGGTGGTGCACTGTGCCCGCTGCTCTGCGCCTCCTGCTCTCTCACCAAACCAGGAAACTAGTTTTCATCCTGCGCCTTTGACAAGTGCAGCGACTTTTTTGAAACAAGTTAATAGACAAGCGTCCATGTGACGGGGCTGTCAGGCAATAAATGGCTTCGGAGCGGCCAATCACAGCGCGCCTTCCTCTCTAGATTTGCATGGAGGGGGCGTGGCCAGCAGCGAGCGGCAGGCTGCGTGCACGGGGAGGGGGCAGTGCTCAGCAGCCTATTACATTAGCAGGCCTGACCCTCCCCCTCCCTCCTCCCTCCTGTCTCCCGGCAGCAGCAGCAACAGGTCACACACGCCTTACAGGAGAGGAAGTGGGGGGGACACCAGGCTCCTCTCAAACTTCTTCCCACATGATAATACTACGCTACAAGTGCTAGCCACAAGCGTCCAGCGAGGAGCCCACACAGCCTCACACCCTGGCCTCTGCCAGCTATGGCCATCCTGCATGGGCTCTCATCTGTGCCCCTCAGCCGCATTATGTGCCCTGTCAGGAGCTGGGAGGCCTCTCCAGGTGTCTCCATCTTCTTGGCATCCACTTGTTCTCAGGCTGCCCTCCCCCCTCCATTGCCCCCAGCAGTCCACCACACATCCTCCTTCTATACAAACAGTAAGAAAGCAGCCCCCTCACCATAAAGCAGCCCCTCACCATAAAGCAGCCCCTCACTATAAAGCAGCCCCTCACTATAAAGCAGCCCCTCACCATAAAGCAGCCCCCTCACCATAAAGCAGCCCCTCACCATAGCAACCGAATCCTTCCCAATTCTGCTGAGAAGCCACCCTGGCTGATTATAGAAAAGTCACACAAAGTCTAATCCACATCATGGCCGTCCATCTCTAATATCCAGGCCATTCCCATAAGGGCTAGGAGGCCCAGGGTGCTGCTGGCTGCCCGGGAAGCATTGGGGGAAGACAGGGACAACTGCCCCATTGTCCCCATAGAAAGATTTCTATTGGGGGCCACATCAATGCCAGGGGAAATGGCAGCATGGCCTTACAAATAGGTAGTTTTGTTTCTGTTGTTGTAACTACATAGAGCCGAACAAAGAGCCAGCTAGGATTACTTCCATTCCTCTCCATTTACAATAATACATTCACATCCAAATAAATATTGGACACAAGAAGGCAAAAGCGGTGTCTCTAAGTAAGTGTGCCACTAGCTGCTGCCAGGTAGGGTTGCCACTCATGCCTACGCAGTGTAGAGAATAAGTTCACCCTGGATCTAATCATAGGAGGACATTTAGTGGAAACATATTATAACATATACTGAATAGAAACATACAAGTGGCAAATAGGATTGTGCACACACACGCACACGTACACACACACGCACACACATACACATTAATGTGTGTATCTGAGCTATAGATCCATATCTATCTATCTATCTATCTATCTATCTACCATTTTTTCTCTTTCTTTCTTTCTTTCTTTCTTTCTTTCTTTCTTTCTTTCTTTCTTTCTCTTTTCTTTATCTATCTATCTATCTATCTATCTATCTATCTATCTATCTATCTATCTATCTACCATTTTTTCTCTTTCTTTCTTTCTTTCTCTTTTCTTTTCTTTATCTATCTATCTATCTATCTTACATTTTTTCTCTTTCTTTTTTTCTTTTTTTTTTTTTCTTTCTTTCTTTCTTTCTTTCTTTCTTTCTTTCTTTCTTTCATTTTCTTTTCTCTATCTATCTATCTATCTATCTATCTATCTATCTATCTATCTCCTATCTATCTATCTATCTATCTATCTATCTATCTTCCATTTTTTCTCTTTCTTTCTTTCTTTCTTTCTTTCTTTCTTTCTTTCTTTCTTTCTTTCTTTCATTTTCTTTTATCTATCTATCTATCTATCTATCTATCTATCTATCTATCTATCATCATAAATTCTATTTGCTCTACAGTTAAACCCTGGAGCCTAACCTATTTCTACCAGGTTTATTCCATTCAAAGCCCCCCAGTTTGCAGCTTGAAAATAACTAGAATAAGTTTGAACATCACACTAGAGATTTTCTGATCTTCCTCCAATTGATATTAGAGTGGCTATTCATTGAATTTAAAAGAAACAGGTTCTTTGAAAAAGTCCTTTAGACACTGATGGTGTAAGAGCTCCGTCTAATGGCCAGCTTGGGAACTGCACATCACTTTTGCTGCTGCAAATAAGTCCAATAAAAGAAGTAGATTATCTTCAGTTAATGGTTTGCCTTTTTAGCTCAGAAACCATTACATGGTTTCTCAACATTTATCCGGTGAATAATCAAATAAATTGTTATTATTATACTATGGCATATACCGTGACAGTATCACCATATCACATACATTGTCCAACAGTTTTATGTAGCATCATGAAATTGTTCCTACAATGCAAACTATTAGATAATATTTCTATATTTCTACAAGTACTACTAATTATAAAATATTATACAAAAATTTGTGAGCTATATCTATAGTTCTAAGATTTAAAAAGCAATCTAAGTATGTATTAATCTCTAGTTAAACCTCAATTAACTTTAACAGCTGATCCTTTAAGTAGTTTACAATAGAAAATAAGAAATACATTTCATGCAATTTAAACTAAATAAATTGGAAGCAGAATATTGAATTTATGAAACTTTTAATTTGCTTGAATAAATTATTCATATCTGTCTGTCTGTCTATCTATCTATCTATCTATCTATCTATCTATCTATCTATCTATTGTTGCATTCATCTCAAAATGCAATTCATGATATTGGTTGGGGCCTAAGTAAAGTTTGCCGCCTAATGTTCCAAGGTGTTTCTAAAGAAAGTCCAGGGAACTAGGGGTTTAGGTTGCAGTAATGAGGGGAGAGGCGGCCCAGCACCGTGCTATTATATAGCTCCATCTGCATGTGAGTGTGTTCCCTGCACTCCTCCTAATCTTCTTATGGAAATGAAGAACTGCAGGGGAGCAGGGGCACTGGGAGAATGTCCTTGTTAACAGAAATTTCTCAGCATTGCTAATTAGTGCAGCCTGACGACCACCAGTATTGGGGGAAAGCACTCCCAGACCCTGGTAAAGAGGAGGAGGAGGAGGAGGAAAGAGAAGAAGAGCTGCCTCATTTTATTTTCTAATTACAAATCTGAAAAGGTCCTATTGGGCGATGAGAGTTTTATCTCCCTCTAAATAATTAATTCGCTGCTACTCAATGCTGAGAGACTACGACAGAAAAAAGTTTTAGCCGTCGGTGTAAATTATGAGATCAACACGAAGCCTTTACACCTGTTGACAACAATGTCATATATACAGTATATATTAACATATACAAAAAATATAGAAATACAAGTAAAAAAACATGTAGATACATTAATTCGTACATGTTTATATAAAGTATCCATTTTGATCATATTATCTAACTGTATTACCAATATACTGTCTTTTACATGATAAATATATAGTTGCGTCTAATATAAAGTATTATAATAGGATATGTATATTGAAAATTATAATATACACATGTGCCTTTGTATTATACAATGCTAATCTATAGGTCATTAATTTAAAGCCATTACTAAAAGTGTTCCTAACATAATTTTACATTTTTTTTTATACATTTAGTTTATACTATAATGATTTCACCATAGGATAAAGAGTATTTAATAATTTTAGAAGCATCCCTTTAAGTAGTGTCTGTAGTCTTTCAAAATGTAGTGAAATGATATGGATTAAATTGTTATAAATTGCATATTTTAGCAGGATCTATAACCTAAGACAGGTGGCTAATATATAACATAATATAAATCACGCAATTTCGTATTTCATAACTAAACAATTATCATTTTTTCCATTGTTTATAAAGCAATCCAAGAATCCATTACTTCCCAGTGAAATGTCTATTCATTTTAATGCTGATTCTTTATTTTACTATTTATAATTAATGTCACAGTGAAATAAAAAGATTCCAATTATTTAGCATAATAAAATTTGCAGGGATCTACTCCTTTTACACACGCATTAACACAGGATGCATAGAACAAGCAGAAGAAAGGTTACATTTTATAAAAATATTACTTTTTTTTTTTTTAGTAAATGGCTATAATTATAATTCCACTTAGCGACTATGGCGGATAAAAGTTTTCACTGTTAACGGAATTTATTAAACAGTTAAATCCTGAGGCTTTACGCAGAGGTTTTATAACATAATAGAAATAATATTAAGATTCATTCTTTTATATTGATAAAACTTGTATGTGTAAAGCCTTAGGTTTAATACAAAAAATCATTTGCATTACAAAATATTTATGGGATATAAAATATTATATTGGAAAAAGTATATATCATGTTAAAACAGAGGCGCTCTATAGAGACCCACTCGCTACTAATGTAGTGGAAAGTGTGTTTGTTCCCAGTAATACCTGGTCAATGAGATTTTATTTTCCATCCTACTCCAGAACAATTACCCGGCAGCACAAGAGCGTCCTTGAAATTTCTTATTGATTATCTGGAAGGACTGGGCCCCGGCTTTGTTCGTGGCTGATCAGGAAGCGTAGCAATTGTAATTGTGAGAAGTGGCATTCTAGGTACAGGGCAATAACAGGCGCCTCATCCACAGCCACATTTATCCAATCATTTCCTTCAAGGACTCTTGACAAGCAGCGGAATTCACAGCGCATCCAGCATCCACCTTTCCCCATCCTCAGGCCAGGCAGACACTGGCATAACATTGGATCCTATCCCCTAACCCAGATCAACATTCTCTGACACTTATCTTAAAGCAATTATTTGATGTTAACTGAATGGAAGATTTGCTTATACTTTGCCAAGGGAATTTTCGGCTTTATAGATATATACATTGGTGTGATGGAGAGTACAATAATTCTATTTTTATATGTAGTCAAATAGAAGCTGCACCATACAACATATAGTGTCTGATACCCCTCAGGCATCCTTAAAATGCAGGGTGACTTATTAATAAAAATAAAATATTGCACTGCTATGTATGAGCTCCTTTACAACCATTAGTCACAATATATTTTCTACATTTTGCAGCGTATATATGACGATGACGACGGTGATGATAATCATACTAATATTTGTAATAATATCATCCCAATATATGAAGTAGAATGCAGAGAAATACTCATATGCCTATTCCTATCCCCATATTTATTCCCCAACTTTATTGAGAAATGTTGTGATATGTTTACCCCTCTATTAGATACATAAAACTTAAAGCAACATGGAAGAGAACTATCTGGGGGTATACTAAATTCTTTCTAGGGGTTCAGGGTGAAGTGGTTTGAGTATGAGGTGCAAATTTTTCTCCATTTAGAGTGATATATATATAAATATATGTGTATATGAGAGAATAGGAAATAAAGGCAGGCAGACAGGAACAATGCAGTTAACACAATTGACAACAAGGAGCATTAAAGCAGTGGTAATGAATTAGAAATGGGTTTCAGATGGGTCTCCTTATAGACATCATAGAAAGCAATGATGAATAAAAGAATGACATAAATGAAGATGCCTGGTACTCATCCCTCACAGTGCCAGACCTTGCCTTCAATTAGGATTTAGTATATTCTACACACACACAGCTTTCCTGCTTCTGTCAGAGGAAAAAAAAGTTCTATAATGAAAATGACACAAGGCAAATACTAGAGCTGGATCAGGACTGGCACTGTGCAGCTCCCACTGTGTCCAACAGGGGGGGCCCAAGACAACGTGCTCAACACAGCCACACATCTGGCACATCCTCAATTACTTGCTAGAGATACATCACACAATCTTAGCGGGGTCTTCTATAGATCTTTACTGTACACAGATGAAAACCATAAAGGACTCAAAAAGATTTTTTCTTCTATATCAGTTTTCACTATCTTTAAAAGCGGACTGCTAATGTACTTTGAAAACTGGAAAAAAAATTAAATAACACTTCTGAAACGCGACACTGGTCTCTATTCATTATATTAGGAAATAACAAACATATCATTCACCCTAGATGGAATAGCTGAACAGAAATAAAGCACATGTAAAATGCACCATACTCACTGTATACAATGTATACAATTCCAAATATCCATCTATCTATCTATCTATCTATCTATCTATCTATCTATCTATCTATTTATCTATCTATCCATCGAATCAATATAGTACAGTTATGTGACAAAGCCGGTAGATGTGCAAAGGATTACCCACCAATAATTGCCCAGTGCAGAAACTTTTCTCAGTGACAGGAGGGAGGGGGTGAAAGGGGAGCAGGCATTCATTATGCAGCAGCAGCAGCAGCATTAGGCAGCAGCATTTCAGTGCTGGTGGCCAGTGAAGGGAAATATTCAACAGCAGCCCCCATTGTTCCCATTTGAGGGAATTTCATGTGCGTGTGTGTGTGTGTGTGTATATATATATATATATATATATATATATATATAGAGAGAGAGAGAGAGAGAGAGAGAAAGAGTCTGTGACATAAATATTAATATATATATATATATATATATATATATATATATATATATATATATGTATATTCCATTTTAGGGTGCGTTCACACCTACAGGATCCGCAGCAGATTTTATGGTGCAGATTTGATGCTCTGTTCAGTTGTTTAAATGAAATCCGCTGCGGATCCGCAGCGGAAAATCAGCTGCAGGTCCGGTAGGTGTGAACGTACCCTATATGTATCTTTTGATATGTGTGGGCCAATATTTTGCCATAAATAACAAGTGTGTACTTGAAAGGCTATATATGCTACCTTAATACGCTTGCTTTTCAATGAACCCTTTTTTGATTTAAGAAAAACAAACAAACAAAGAAAAACAATACATGTGCTGCCTTTGATTTGCAATACTTTTTGTTGTAGGCAGAATAATACAGAAATGTATGTACCCTAAGTGGGGCATATATGTGCAACCACAGGAAGGCCATGGACACGCTTAGAATTAGCAGCTATAAGTAAGGATCTGGGGCTGGAGATTAGCCCTTTAATGTTAAAGATCTTCTTGCAGAAGCTGCTCTTCACCTGCACTTCCCTGGCCTGTCCTTAATGACAGCGGCTGGGGATGTACAAGTGTGAGATGAAATTAGCAGTCATTACCAGTCCTTTAACTATGTGGCGCTTTTGATCAGCACTAAATTAGCTTTGCAGCCCTAACAAAGGCTGGGTATCAGGCAGTGGGCTGTAAATACTGCAGCATGACCTGCCCTCAACACCTTCTCCCCTGCCAATCACATCTGCATCATACAGCCCAGGATTAACCTTTCTCTCTGCACAAAAAGAAAAAAAAATTATATATATATATATATATATATATATATATATGTATATATAGAATTAGAATGAATTTTAGAATGCTTTCTAAATTCTGTAAAAATCTTGCATCATGTTTTTTTCCCTACTCATTGCAGAAGCCTATTTCCATCACATACACAAAAACATAGGGGTTAACCTCAATATTGGGAAGTGGATAGATATATGGACCGCTGCAGTTGTCTGGGTGTCTGGTTCATTCAAGTACTGATGACCCTAATCCTAGTTCACAGAATAAATAAATTCAGTCTGCCCAGAATACACAGCATTTATACCAAGTGTTCAGAAATACCAGACATGTAATTCCTTATGGAGTCAGAGGAGGCGCCAAAGAGCAGCCTAACAGGTTACAGCATTCACAATATGAAGCTTTAGGAGAGCTGAGTTTGTAAAATGATGCAGAGCTGAGTTTGTCATTTCACATAACACATTGAGAGTTATGTATGAAACAACATATACATAAAAATACACAGGGGATCATTCCTGGCACATTTGCTCAAGTATTTTTTTCGGAGATGTACAGCCAGGGAAATTGGCTAAGTAGTCTCTGTATGCAGATGAATGTAGGAACATCACTTTTATCCAGCTCTGAAATATTAGCCACTTGGTATGATAGCCTAGAGCTGATGTAGAAACTCTCCATCTATTAAAAGTCAAATAAAAGTGTGAAATATGTAAATCTGGTCATTGTCATTCATTTATGACATTATATGACCCCTGTTGTACGATCAAAAAAGTTATGTGTGATTTTACATAGGACTGCTGTCCATAATATACTGATATATAGGTAGCTAAGACAAAATCAATAGCCTAAAACACTATGCATATAAGCTTAAATAATACATTTCTATGCTATAATATATAGAGTATAAATTGAGTTACCATCATCATCATCAATCATCATCATCATGTACATGTGTTAGGGATAGGGATTGTCTCTGCCTAACATAAAGCAGAGGGTATGGGAGAAGTCCCTATTTCCCTTGTATCATTGGTTCCTAGTAATAGGAGAACACATGGCTTTGGCATTAGAACATCCACAGGTGGTTACACACTTTCTTATTCAATGCTCTGTCGTGTAGTGGGGGACAAAGGCTAAATCCTAGGCAGTAGCAATAACTAAGGAGAAGCCAGTGCTTCCCAGAACTACAAGTCCAAGCAGGTGTTTGGCATCCAGGTGTATGTGACAGCTGGGCACGAGCACCCCCTGCTTTGCCCTGAGCACAGGTGTGCACTGTCCCAGCACTGAACAGGTTAACCTGCAGGCAGAGACCTTGAACCAGAAGAGCTCAGGCTGCCTGAAGCCACCGGAGCCCCGGCTACACGGATGATTGGCACATGGGCGGGATGCTGATCACTCTTAGATCCAAAATAAAATAGCTACAGGGGGAGGGGGTGTCAAAGTTTGTCTGCAATTACTTACGTGGCAGCAACTCGGGGTGTTGTCTTCCCAGCGGTTTGATTGGCAGCAATAAAGGGGAGTCCGTGCAGTGCAGCAACCCTAAACCAGCCCGCAGCTCCCCAGCCCGCAGCTCCTCAGCCCGCAGCTCCTCAGCCCGCAGCTCCCCAGCCCGCAGCTCCTTCCTCAGTCAGTGAGCTCCGTGCAGTCTCCATCCTCCCGGCCATGCAGCTCTGCACTCTCCAGCTCCTGGAACAAGAAGCAGCGTTTATGGCTGTTTTTTTTAGAAGAATGAACCGACAACAACACAGACACAAAACTGTCGTTCTCGTAAGAGTGCTGCACATGCCCCCACCCTGCACCAAAGAGGCAGCTTTATACTTTACACTGGGTATTCACAGATAATTTGATGGCATTGTTTCTGCTACAGATGGTTCTTTTAATACAATAACAGTGCTCTTTGTGCATACTACCCACAATCACAATCTAAAGCGCTCCCCTCAATAACCATTTTGTTCTCTCTTGTATAGGGCCAACAAAAGCAGCCGTGAGGTAATGGCTTCTGTTTATTGGAGCCATAGAATAGGCATTTCACAAAGATTATTTTTTTTCTTCGCCAGAATGAGACATTGGGAGCTTGAGCTGATCTCTTCATATTTTAATACAGCCATTCTCCAAGTTTCCTCATCCTTCTGCTGCTATATCCCCCAGGAAAGGTTTATCTTCTGCAAGCTTTCAGCAGACCTTTTCTATTATTAGTCACATACAAATATAGGAGTAATAGATTAAGCAGACAGTGCCCATAAAGATGGGGGAAGACATGGAGCATGAGATGTCACAAGAGAAACAACCCACAAAAGTCTTCTGAATTATCTATCTATCTATCTATCTATCTCCTATCTATCTATCTATCTATCTATCTATCTATCTATCTAGCTATCTATTATTTATTTATTAATTTGTTTATTAATTTATTTATTCTACCTCTGTTCACATTTATCCATATAAACCATACTCAATGTAAGGTACACACCTATAGTCTACATACATATATTCTTCCTAATTACTTTTATTTCTCTTAAATATTTTTTTAGCACTTCTTTTCTCGCATTTTTTTAAATTAATTTAACAATTCTATATAGTATTTTTTTTAAACTCTGTCTATATCTATATCCATCATGTATAATTATCTACAACTATCTATCTATCTGTCTGTCTGTCTGTCTATCTATCTATCTATCTATCTGGCAATATTCACTTGACGTTTTTTCCTATCTGTTTATTATTTTTTAAATGACGTCTGTCATTTTGAGTTTTGGACGTCCGTTATTACAATCATGGCTGTTAGTACATTATTCTAGTTCAGGTTTTCCCCTTTGTAGTTGCCCTTTGGGTGTGTCTATAATTAAAGTCCATTGAATTTAATAGTAAAGACAATGAAAGGACGGTGAAAAAAGAAAAACTGTGTGAACAACTAAAAAACAACATCCGGTGATTACCAAAGATGTTGGCGAATAATTGTCATGATCATTATTTTGACATCTGCACAAACAGCATCCTGTATTTAATACATTATGTGCATTGGGTGACCGTCATTCCATTGTTTTTAATTAAAATGCAGCAACAACGGATGTTATTTTGAAATGAAAACGCGAACACCTTTTCTCTTTTTTTACTTAGTGTGAACATAGCCTATTTATCATGTATAATTATCTATCTCCTATTATGTATCTCGTCTATCTATCTATCTATCTATCTATCTATCTATCTATCTCTCCATACATACACATATAATCCAGTTCTCTCTCTCTCTCTCTCTCTCTCTCTCTCTCTCTCTCTCTCTCTGGTATGCTATGTCTAGATGTGAGAGGTCTAATCATATTGGAGTAATGAATGTTTCTGGCTGGACTACTTGCCCCAATGCACCATATAATTATGATGAAGTGTGTCCTCACAAACCTACAGAATGAGCCCTGAGATGAAGGTCCCGGCTATTAGAGAGGTTTTACAGCCCATAGATAATGCAGCCCAGCAGGGGACTTGTTAGTTTCTGCCTGTGTTTGTCTACTATTCTATAGGAATTAATGCCACTGCTTGCTTTCTCCCTAGAAGTTTGAGGTAATGGTAATCCACCTCTGTGACTTGTAACCACAAGCTCAGCTCCCGCCATGTATTAATAATTTTTGGTCCTTATGACTATGAAGGGTTAAATGGGACTTTAAAGAAATAGGCATCAGCATTCCCTTTAAGTGTGATTTATAATGCATGGTTGTTATTGTAACTGAAGAACATGTCTCTAGTAGTAAACAATGCTTATGCTGAACATACAGGTAAATAACAGGGGTGGTGGGATTATTGATGAGGTGTCATCTGGAGGCATTTACTGTATGTCCACCCAGGCATTGTATGTGACCATTTACAATATTGTTTCCTGCTAGCTACAATGCACTAGGCATGGTTTGGCAGAAAACAGTTCTCAAAAACTGCAATAGAGCAGAATGGAACAAATCACAGGATTGTTATTTATTCATTGATTCCTTGAATTGTTAAGGAAGTAAGAATGATCACTATCCTATATATAAATATCCTATATATAAATATACTCCAATATAGTGAAATCAGATAGATCTAGTTTTCACACATTTTGTGGCTCCTCTGTCTCTCCTTCCCTCTGGATATTCCACGGTTTTTATGTTTTTATCAATTTTATTTTTATCTATCTATCTATCCATCTATCTATCTATCTATCTATCTATCTATCTATCTATCTATTTGTTGGTTTGTGTATACATACACAGTATTTCTGTCAATATTTTGGTCAGTCTTTTTTCAAATAAATTCGGGAGTGATACTGATAATGGAAAGGTTTGCACAGTTTGGCTATGTTCACACAACCTCTTTTCAGCGCCGTTTAAAATGACGTCTGTTATTTTGAGGTCTAAAATAACGGACGTCATTTAGCTGTTTAGTCTTCCCGTAGTAGAATGACTGGTGTTGGCACATTACTCTAGTTTGGGTTTGCTAATTGATCTTTGGGTGTGGCTTTATTGGCAAGTCCATTGAATTTAACAGTAAAAACAGAAAAACAGTGACAAAAGAAAAACTGTGTGTGAACAACTAATAAAAAAACGTCTGTTTGCAAAAGACATCCGAAACTAATTGTCATGATCATTATTTTGACGTCCGCCGTGATAGCGACCAATATTCAATATATTGTGTGCATTGGACATCCATCTTTCCATTGACTTCAATGCATTGCACTGCAGTCAGTAAAATCGTTGCAATAAATGATGTTTTTTAAATAGCAAAAGCGTCCGCCTTTTCTCTATTTTTGACATTTTGTGGACATAGCCTTTCTGTGTTTTTATCCCACTCCTGGTTTTGGTTTAAAAAAAGACTGACCAAAAGACTGCTGGAAAGACGATGTGTGAACATAACTCAAAAATGCACTAAAAACACATCTGTTCTAGATAGAGATGAGCGAACCTCGAGCATGCTCAAGTCCATCCGAACCCGATTGTTCGGCATTTGATTAGCGGGGGCTGCTGAAGTTGGATAAAGCTCCAAGGTTGTCTGGAAAACATGGATACAGCCAATGACTATATCCATGTTTTTTAGATGCAACTGCAGTAGCCACCGCTAATCAAATGCCGAACGATCAGGTTCAGATGCACTTGAGCATGCTCGAGGTTCGCTGATATCTAGTTCTAAACCAACCCCACTGACTACTCAAAAATGTGTATAAAACACCTGTAAAAAAATAAAAAAAAACACATATACTTTAAAAACCACAGACAAAGCTGTTTTGGAGGCTGTTTTTAAAATCTATCTAGCTATCTATCTATCTATTATCTAATTATCAATCAATCAATCATATATCGATCATCAATCTATCTATTATCTATCTATCAATCTATATCTATCTATTATCTATCATCTATTTACCATCTCTCTCTCTCTCTTTCTCTCTCTCTTATATGTCAATGGCGCTACTGATCTACAATCCAATTTTCTGGCTCATGAATTAATGTTATTCTTAGAGAAATGTTATTGTTCCAGTGTATGTAGAGCAGCAGATGCTGAGCAGCACTGGCGGTTCCTGTAGATGAGGCAGGTATGGTGTACTCAGGTAAACACACAGGGAGCTGCTGGCATATGCCTCATATTTGTGCTCATTACTCCGCATGATTGGTTATGAATGAGCAGAGATGGATGCAGATGTTCTGCACATTAACCCATCAGGCACCAGGCATACTATATTAGCCATGGATGCACTAGCATGTGAAGAGAAACTGCATTCTTCTTCACACCACCTTCACCTTTCATTTAAAGAATAGCCCATTGCTCAGGGATCTGCACCTCCAGTAGCTATTACGCATTAACAATGCAGCAGTCCCCCTCTATAAATAGCGCTGTAATTAGAACTAGAAAAAGCTATTTGTGGTAGATCTGGAATTAGAACATTCAGTTGTTTTGTATATTTCATCTGTACAGTATCTATCCTCCCAATCCTATAACATATGTGTCAGTCTGTAGTGTGGATGGACTTTATATATACATCTAAATTGTTACAGTTTGTTATAATCATATTCTTCCAGCTTATATTATTTATTATTCTTTTTAGTATAAATAATCAGAATGATACCTACACCTAAGAATTCAGTGCCCAACTGCTTGCCGGATTATTGCTTAACCCTTCATTAAACATTAGATTCACACACACATATAAAGAAAAATACACTGTGAAGTATCCTATCATCATACTCCTCATTGAATTTATTTGTATTACAAGATTTATAAAATCTCTGCAGGGGTCCGCGTCAACAATGTTATAACCTTGGATAGAAAAATACATCTGAATATTATAAAAAGACAGCCATGTGCAGAAATCTTTCATTCTTTACAGGTGTATGTGAATGATATTAGCATTCGGCGCCTTCTATCCAGGAAATAGCGCAGTTAATTATCAGCATCTCTAGAGCTTTGAAATTTGCATCTGAAAATCCCCTCGGTATTGTCCCTAAAACCATGCAAATCCAGAGGTTTCTTTAATAATCTGGCTCATTTTGTAGACTGAACCCAAAATTAGCTTAAAAATAGGAACGTGTGCTGCTGTACGGTACAAAAGAAATATTCAAAATAAAAAACAAATTGCCATTAATTAACATTATACAAAATAAAATCGGTGAGCTAGATAGATATTTTTATATTATAAAACTTTTTAAGAAAAAAGCTATGCCATAAAATTTTAGAAAAATAATTTTACCAATCCTTGTCAGTGATCATAAACCTAATAATAAATAATGATAATTTCCTAACATTTCACATTTTTGCAACAATAAAATTCCTGCATATTACATTAGGAATAGGGTAATAGGAATGGAAATCCTGTTTAGTGCTACATCCATTGCCATTTCCCAGTCCTGGAAAATGATGTCAGATGACACAGGTTACATAGAATGCAATATATTGTCATTTTTAATAGACTATGTGTAGATTAATCTTGTATTAATTTACACCCATATGAAAATGGGGTATAATAGATTTTCTGCTGCCTGTAAAATGGCCAGACGATGTATCAGGAGCAGAAGACAGCTCCTCTCGCCATCACCCATGCCAGTAGTTTGTTTACCAGCTTATTTGAATTAAAATAAACCCGGCTTCTGCTGACTGCACATCATTATCTCTGAGACCATAATCCGGCAGCAAATCCCATATCTTCCAGAACTGGCTCCTTTGTTTGGGATTACTGAAAGTTTATCCTATAACAAAGAGGAATAAGGCTTCCCCTCTCATCCTCATAATTAAGTGTGGGGAGTCATTTAGAATCAAGCGCAGGAAAATGTACAATTTAGCCGCACTATATTTCTATACAAACAGGGAGGCAGGGTAGGCCCGGACTAATTGTTAACCTAACATTTCAATGACTAAATCACTTTGGAGACCAGCTTTTAATGTTAAGAGCAACTCTTAACAAGGGTTTAATTTGCCACAAATAACAATAGTTCTCTATTACTAATCTACAGATAGGGTTAATCTGCTTATTTTTATATTGTGGCATGTGGGTTTTATTTAATCTGCCAGCCGTAATAAGGATCATTCCCATATATTCATGTGAAAATATTTAACTAAAAGATATTCATTGCTGACGGTCTAATTAAAACCGGGCTAAAACCAAAAAGATATAAACTAAAAAGTCACCTGTTAGTACAAGTCTCCAGCTATGATATTCTGCATTGTTATAATCCAGTCTTGTTTGAGAATTTTTGTGACAATTGATGTTACTAAAGATTGCCACCATAGGCCAAAAGGACTAATATGCTTAGAAGTTATTTGCCATGTGAAAAAAGGATGTATCACTGCATGCCTATGTGTAAGCTGAGATGGCATTGCAGTAGAATACAAAGAAAGTAGGGAGCCCCCATCATAAAAAATAGGCCTCTTTTTGGCGGCTGCCTGACAACACAACACTCCTAACCTATTGCAACAGGAGGTCCCCAGGCCCTCATCTTATTTTCATGACTTGAGTACTGTTCTACCTCTTTATTTGCTAACATTCCAATACATGCAAACACTATATCCCTATGCAGAAAAAATAGGGATAAAATCAGCCTGTATACAGTAGATCTCAAACCCTGATGGGGTATGTGTTCTTAAAGGGAACGTGTCATTAGAAAATATCCTATTATCTAAAAGGTTAAAAATATTTTTTAAAGAATTTTTAATGATATTTTTTATTCTACTATCTATATTATAAAATAATCCCGCAGTTTTCAGTATGGCCACAAGACCTAATATTGCTGAGACTTCCTGTTCTGTCTGTGTTGATAAGGAGGAGGCTGATGAAAAGTGATCTGTACAGAATTACAGCGAAAGGTGACATCAGTGTATAGATAAACAATTGATTATGTTCACAGTTCAGCCTCTGCCTCACCTGTAGAATGACCCCTTCACAGGTCACAGAGGTTACAGAGAATGCTTACAACAAAGAATTGGGTCTGGAGATTTTCATTGTGTCTATGTGGGTTGCTGCAAAGCATATCACTAAATGCTGTTAAAGCAAGCAAGCGAGCAAGATGGCAGTTCTCATAACAACATACTAAAAATAAAATAAATTACAATTAGAAAGTAGAGACATGTTAGAGAAAAATAACCTGTTTTAGTATCTAAATCTAATCAGTAAAAAACAATCTAGATGATACATTCTCTTTATTGATATAACAAGCTATACTGACTGTTACCATCATTTTCAAAAATACTGTACAACCTGGAGAAGAAGCAGTAAAGGGGTTAAACTGTATGGACAAATTAAGGCTATAATAGTACATAGCACCTACATAATAGTATGTATTGTCCTATTTACTCCCATGTTGTAGAATTTCACACATAGCTCAGCCCTTTAATAGTTGTATTTGCACAATGAATGTTTGTAGAGGGCAGAGAAAGCTGTGATTGATATCTGCTTCTTCTGAACTTTTCTAGTAGCAGCAGAGCCTGGAGCCTAGTGAAAGTGATGTCTGCAGATCTAAAGAGTTGTGTGAACATCTGTTCCCCTCCTGTTACACAGCTATGGGAATGTCATGCAGTACACAGCTGTAAGCGGAGCTGTGCTTCTTTTTGACAACATCTGTCACCATAATACAGTTACACTGTCTAAAGATTTGTCTTTCCTTACAAGTATGTCTGACGATTTACATGGATGTATTTTATAGAGCCTTCAACAAGCTGGGTGGTTCAGTGGTTGTAGTGCTTAGCGGAAAAGAAGGATTTTCTTTGCTCCCTTCTGTTGCAAGTTTTGCAATGAAAATTGCCAATTGGCATACTCCCTGCCCCACTATAATCAATGGGGCCCAACCCCTGCGATCCCCCACTGATCCCAGCCAAATGAAGAGGTCCATTCAGGCAGAGATGCCCATGCAAGCGTGGTTGTGTCTGATTAGCCTTTCTTAGCCCCATTTAGGCTGACCCACACATAGATGGACATAGTTGTGCTGTTTTTTTGGGCTCCTACTGATCATACATTGAAGATTTTTTAGGCATCAATAGAAAATTCGGGAACACACCCTGCTGCAAGGAACAATCGTAGTAGTTGTATAAGAGTTAACATACACTTTATACTTATGATGGCCAAACCCGCAGGTAGATGTTGGTAGAGTTGGTGGGTAGTGCATGATGGAATTTCACAGCCTGACCTCTTTGTTCTCAGAGACATAAGCTGCCATCAGAACTGTCTGGCTGCAGCTTACCACTTCCTTCCCCACATAGTACACAACGAACAAAGGAACTTTTGGCCATACTGTACGTTTATGTGTATGGGGAGGATGGAAGAGAGAAATGTTGGCTGAACTGGAGGTGTATAGGCACCATAATTCAGCACAGATATGAAGTGGATTTTCCTGCATGGAATTTTTGTGTGGAAAATCTACAACATTTACAGAAGCAAATAAATGGATACGATTTCCAAAATCTCAGCTACACATTGCAGTAAAATTGGTACCAAATCTGTGTGTAATTTGACCCGTGGGGCAGATTTTAGAACAGCAGTATGTCAATTTTTGTATAAGATCCGCTGTGGATTTATTGCACATTGCAATTTTTAACTTCAATTGGAAAGCTGAAATCTGCAATAAATCTGTGGACTTTGCTGTAAATATGCTTCAGCTCCTGCAATCTTTACAATTGTGGAAAACATTGACTTTTTACATTTTTTTAATTAACATATTTCACCAAAATCACCAAATTCTGCAGTGGAATATCAGCAAGAAATCTTCACCAAAGCTGTATATTTTGGTGTGGAAATACCAGTGGGGCACGGCCGCAGATTTCATTTTGGGTAAAATCCACAGAATTTGAACAACATGGGACTGTACCCAACAACTCTATTCAGACAGAAATGATTGAATTGTAAATTTAAGTGTGGAAAATCCTCAACATATTAGAATGGCAATAGCAATATCCAAAATCCACAACTAAAGATTTTAAATACAATGAAGTCTTTTCTTTATACATTTGCCAAAATCTGCCTGAATTTTCACTGTGGATTTAATTGTCTGTTTCTATCATTTATATGACATGCTTGATGAACTACATAGAAGCCTAGTTTTCTTCTAGGTAGAAGTGACTATAAAGGACTGCAGTGAATCTGAAAAAGAGACAATGATTGAGTTTATTGACATGATTCTTGATCCTGAGCTTTGGGAATAGACTGAGGCTCTTGGACTATGAGCCAGTTAATCAACTCACTTATTTTTATTGACCGATGTGGGCTGAAACTGGTTTATCCTGATGTACTAGAGGCTCTAGACCGTAAGAAGATTCAAAGACCTTTAATACAGGAAGATTAAAAGACTGACAGCACAGGAGGTCTTGTGTCATGCTTAGATATTGTTGGGTTTATATACCATGAGCCATCAGATTGTTATGCTGACTGCAAACAACTTTACAATAGGAATTTATAATGGGAATAATTTTTAGAGTAATGGCAGTATGGCATTGGGATACCAAGGATGACTATGCTGATGGCTAAAAACGTCTCTGATTTATTAGCAGATGGGGGGGGATTTACCAATGTATACAAGATGGTGAAGATGGCACATAATGTACCAAATGTATTATTGTGCCACATGGCATGGAAAATTTTCAACCTGCTGATAAGTCCCTATAGCGCACAAGGCGCTGAGGATGAAGGTAAGTTTCTTATTTTTATCTTTGGCCCATTTTTGGGATACTAGCAGTTTATTAATTATGTTAATAAGGTTAATAAGGTGCACGTGGGGTGGGACTACCCTTCTCAGTGCACTGATCTGCCCCATCCAGCCTGCTCCTTCTAACTAATATTAGAAGAATGGTGCCGAGCACCACCACAGTATTCAATAATAGAGGCGGCTGATGCACTGGGGGTGGTAGCCCGCCCCAGTGCTCCAAATCACCTTATTAGCAAAGACGGTAAACTTTTAATATCCCCAAAACATGTAAGAACAGACTGTATAAATTCTAGTAATCTGTTATAAACACATTTTATTGTCATAATTCTTCAATGTTTTTTCCATATTAATGTCTTATTAAATATTTCTTAATCTGGAACACACGCTGATACTGCTCCTCTGTCATGGTTGCCAGTTTAAAGAAATGTCGTTGTAGTCCCTGGCCCAAAATATTACATGATTTAAGGTATTGCTCAAATTATATAGCTATGACATCTTATTTATAGTGACACTGTCACTGTTAGCCCCGCCCCTTAACGCCATTGGTTGGCTGACATAAAGGGGGTGGGGTCTAGACCTTTTGGCCAGCCTGTTCCAATGGCCGACGAGGAGGCGGGGCCAACTGTGGCATTGTGGGCGGGGTTAAGTGACGTGAAAACCGCAAGGCCACGCCCACTTAACACAATCTGCAGTTGATAAAAGATGACTTTTTACTTGAACAAGCACCATGACGTATGATATAAAATAAGGTATGAAAACCGCTAAATTTACCCTTTACACCTGTGTAGAGATGTCAGAATGCAAAAAGGAGGTGACAGTGTCCCTTTAAAGAGAACCAATCACAATGTTTTTTTTTTTAATTATTATTCTTTCATTTTACTGCTATTTAGTTTTAATATTGTTTCTAAATATAATTATTTTTGTAGTTGCGTTTTTTATTTATTTCTACTTGGTTTTATGGACCCACGTCGTCTCTTTTCAAAAGAGGCGGCGCAAGCAAGGAACTTCCCAGTACGCAGATCGGCGGATTGGGATCGCATGATCCTTTGCGGAGTGTCCATACACAGTGATGTTGTGCTATCCAGCGCAAGATCACTGTGTACTACTAACTGTCCCAATCTGTGGCCCTAAGTCTATTTATAAAGTCTATATAGACTGCCTTTGCAGCCTGTATCTAATACTTTAATACTTAACCTATTCCTCCATCCCTAGACTGTACCGCTGGGTGCCGC